>NC_060119.1:805415826-805720201 GCF_021461395.2 Schistocerca americana
ACAATCGGTTGGCTGTACACTCTATGTATTGGAAGTGAATGTTATAATACTGCTGTCATGATGTTTCTCTAAGATGAGTTTACTGTGTTGATGAAGTTTTGAAGTGACTTATAAGATAAAGAGAATATACGGTAAGAGGACAGGGTTAATGGCAATGTGTTAGGGCTTGTGATGATGATGAAGATAACAATAGTAATTACGTTTATGTCAAGGGAGACATATGATGATGTTTTAGAAAGTAATTGGTTAGTAAATTTTGTTCTTGAAACCATGTGATACAAAGTCATGGTGAAGTACTTGTAACTAAGGAAAGCGATTATGAAAATTTGAGACGAGATATAGCAAATTTTGAAACTGGCTGATTTTGCAACTAAAAAAGTTCGCAGATAAGTGGACTAATAAATATTTAATCAAAATATTAAATGAAAAGAAATATCACAGAGACTATCTACATTAAACAGAAAATGTCATTGAAGCAGAGTAGAAACCAACTTTTGTAGGCAAATTGTAATGTACAGAAAGATAATTATTACAAATAAGAGGTCACTATTACATGACATGTCAGAACTAAAAATTTTGACTTATACTAAGCAAAAAGGTTCTACAATGAAGAGAAATAGAGAATATTATAATTTTATTACTTTGTTGATTTTCCCTTTTTTTTGCATGAAATAGGTTTAAGTGTACTGTGTACTTACATTCTGTCTAGGTGTTTAGAAAGTTGTATGGTTACATTTTTGTGTCTCATTTTGGAAGTTACTATGCTAATTTGAAATGGAAAATGCCGTTCATTGTTTCTGGTTGTAAGTATTACTTAAGAATTTAACTTTAGACATGCTTCACGTTTTTTCTTGTATAATTCGATGAAAAGATATACACACATGATTTAATACAATTTGCAACTTTATTATGCTTTCTTATACAATTTCTTACATATTGGAGAAATGCTATTGTGCCTTGGAATGGATTTTCAGTCGTAGACTTTCTGACTAGTAAATATCTTGGAGAAATTATGTCATTTAATGTAGTTATTAGTTTCTGGGCTGTATTATTTCATGCAAATGTTTGTACACGGTTTCAAAATTATTTAGGGAGCTACTACTAGGAATTTGCATATGTTTGGTAAAAATCATATTAGACTTGGTAGTAACTGTTGTCATATATTTAGTCAGCAATTGAATAAAACTGAAATATTTTTGGAAACCCTATTATGATAAAAGATTTTAATATAAAATTTTATGCATGTTGACAATTTGAACTACTGCTCAACCAATATGTAATGAATGCCATTTAAGTAAGAAACTTTTTTCAGATCACATAGACAGAGTAATTTTGTGAGCAAAGTATCTTAATGATGATAACATTTTGAAAAAATGTGAACATGTACTGTAACTGAATGTGGGTTGAATGTTGACACACTATTCTAGGAGTACGTGATGGCTTTAAATTTTTGCTACTTGAGCCGATGTAGGCAGAAAACTTATTACTGTATTGGTACCCAACTTTATAGGAATGACGTTCAGATTGCATGGTACAATATTTGAGCTGTCTGTAGTATTAGTGTATGACATGTCATTAGGTGACGGTACTGATACTATGACGTAGGGGTAAATACAGGCATCTGTATGCATTACAGTTGCAGTCAGTCAACATGGGTCTGGACAAGGTGAGCAGACCTTTACTCATCAATCTATTTTGTCAAAACAGCAACAACAGTGTTGCTGCTCTTTGCGAGTACTAACATATTTAAGGTATGCAGAGAGGTCCCCCTTCCACAATAGAGTTGAAGAACATGATTCAGAAGTTTGAATTAACTGGGATTTGGGAACTACTCCTGGGAGAGGTCAACAGCCAATTGTGCCACTAATTATACAAGTTGTTACTGTTGCCATGGCTGTGATTTCTGGACTCAACGTATGACCTTAAAGTAGTGCACAAGCTGTATCATAACAGTTGACCATTCCATAGTCCGATGTCCAAAATTGCTGCAAACAATTGTGAAATGATATTTATTGTGCAGTTCCAGGCTGTCATGGATGCAGATTGTGGTCACATTGAGCAACATTTGTAACACACAACATAAATATGGTATGCAATTAACAAATGTTACCCTGTTCAAAAAGATTTCGGGCTTGCAGCCAGTCATTGAAAATTTCATTGCACTATATTTCGGCTGGACAACTGCCGGCCATCTTCAGGTGAGCCGAGCGAGGACCGACGAAGACGTTCTCCGCTCCAGCTTATATAGTGCACTGACAGTACTGCCGCGGATGCGTTACAGTCGCGGAGACAGAAGGGCCACACTGCCCAGCGACAGTGCCCTCGGTGGTGGAACTGCAATACTCAGCTGCCGTAGGTATTGTCACTGGCCACAGCTATTGAAGTCTTCTGGCGTCTTCGTCTCGAGCAAATTTTGGAGATGACGGGATTCCATGCATTATTCAATTGGTAACCACTGTCACGGTTCATTAGATTTCCCGCAATGCGTATTTCAACAGATTCTTTGACAATAAGAGTCCCAAAAAGTTGTTGCTGTGGCCAAAATCGAAGTTTTGTTGTACTCCATTGAATGTCCGTTAGAAATACAGTGTTCTGCAACTGCAGACTTACTGGCTTGCAGTAGGTGAGTGCAACGTTGATGTTATGTACAACACTCTTCCTCTGTATGCATTGTCTGTCCTATATAGGCCATACCACATTGACATGGTATTTTGTAAATTCCCGCCTTCCGCAGTAACAAATCATCCTTCACCAATCCCAGCAAATCGGAAATCTTAGAAGGCGGACGAAAAACCACTTTCACATGAAAATTATTAAGCCCTCCTTACGCTAACTTTGACATCGTTTAGCTTCTGTTTGTCTGAGAGGTTTTGGCTGCATTTAAATTTGCAGTGAAGTTCTCTTCGCTTTCACAGTAGTTTCCTAACTTTGTTGTTGAACCACGGTGGGTTTTTCCCGTCCCTCACAGTTTTACTCGGCACATACCTGTCTAAAACGCATTTTATGATTGCCTTGCCTTTTTCCATAGACACACAACATTGTCAGTGTCGGAACAGAAATTTTCGTTTTGATCTGTTAGGTAGTCTAAAATCCGCATCCTAATTCTCTTGCTAAACAGATCTCCTGCAGATCTCTCTATCTACATCTACATCTACATTTATACTCCGCAAGCCACCCAATGGTGTGTGGCGGAGGGCACTTTACGTGCCACTGTCATTGCCTCCCTTTCCTGTTCCAGTCACGTATGGTTCGCGGGAAGAACGACTGCCGGAAAGCCACCATGCGCGCTTGAATCTATCTGGTTTTATATTCGTGATCCCCTCGGTAGGTATAAGTAGGGGGAAGCAATATATTTGATACCTCATCCAGAAATGCACCCTCTCGAAACCTGGACAGCAAGCTACACCACGATGCAGAGCGCCTATCTTGCAGAGTCTGCCACTTGAGTTTGCTAAACATCTCCGTAACACTATCACGCTTACCAAATTACCCTGTGACGAAACGTGCTGCTCTTCTTTGGATCTTCTCTATCTCCTCTGTCAACCCGACCTGGTACGGATCCCACCCTGATGAGCAATACTCAAGTATAGGTCGAATGAGTGTTTTGTAAGCCACCTCCTTTGTTGATGGACTACATTTTCTAAGGACTCTCCCAATGAATCTCAACCTGGCATCCACCTTACCAACAATTAATTTTATATGATCATTCCACTTCAAATCGTTCCGCATGCATACTCCCAGATATTTTACAGAGGTAACTGCTACCAGTGTTTGTTCCGTTACCATATAATCATAAAATAAAGGATCCTCATTTCTATGTATTCACAATGCATTACATTTTTCTATGTTAAGGGTCAGTTGCCACTCCCTGCACTAAGTGCCTATCTGCTGCATATCTTCCTGCATTCGCTGCAATTTTCTAATGCTGCAACTTCTCTGTATACTACAGCATCATCCGCGAAAAACTGCATAGAACTTCTGACACTATCTACTAGGTCATTTATATATATTGTGAAAAGCAATGGTCCCGTAACACTCCCCTATGGTATGTCAGAGGTTACTTTAACGTCTGTAGACATCTCTCCATTGACAACAACATACTGCGTTCTGTTTGCTAAAAACTCTTCAATCCAGCCACACAGCTGGTCTGATATTCTGTAGGCTCTTAATTTGTTTATCAGGCGACAGTGCAGAACTGTATCGAATGCCTTCCAGAAGCCAAGGAAAATGGCATCTACCTGGGAGCCCGTATACTATATTTTCTGGGTCTCATGAACAAATAAAGCGAGTTGGGTCTCACACGATTGCTGTTTCCGGAATCCATGATGATTCCTACAGAGTAGATTTTGGGTTTCCGGAAATGACATGACACGCGAGCAAAAAACATGTTCTAAAATTCTACAACAGGTCGATGTCAGAGATATAGGCCTATAGCTTTGCGCATCTGCTTGACGACCCTTCTTGAAAACTGGAACTACCTGTGATCTTTTCCAATCATTTGGAACCTTCTGTTCCTCTAGAGACTTGCGGTACACGGCTGTTAGAAGGGGGCAAGTTCTTTGGCGTACTCTGTGTAGAATCTAATTGGTATCCCATCAGGTCCAGTGGACTTCCCACTGCTCAGTGATTTCAGTTGCTTTTCTATTCCTTGGACACTTATTTCGATGTCAGCCATTTTTTCGTTCGTGTGAGGATTTAGAGAAGGAACTGCAGTGCGGTCTTCCTCTGTGAAACAGGTTTGGAAAAAGGTGTTTAGTATTTCAGCTTTACGCGTGTCATCCCCAGTTTCAATGCCATTATCATCCCAGAGTGTCTGGATATGCTGTTTCGATCCACTTACTGATTTAACGTAAGACCAGAACTGCCTAGGATTTTCTGTCAAGTCGGTACATAGAATTTTACTTTTGAATTCACTGAACACTTCACGCATAGCCCTCCTTACGCTAACTTTGACATCGTTTAGCTTCTGTTTGTCTGAGAGGTTTTGGTTGCGTTTAAATTTGCAGTGAAGCTCTCTTCGCTTTCACAGTAGTTTCCTAACTTTGTTGTTGAACCACAGTGGGTTTTTCCCGTCCCTCACAGTTTTGCTCTGCACGTACCTGTCTAAGAAGCCTTTTACGATTGCCTTGAACTTTTTCCATAAACACCCAACATTGTCTGTATCAGAACAGAAATTTTCGTTTTGATCTGTTAGTTAATCTTAAATCTGCATCCTAATTCTCTTGCTAAACAGATAAACCATCCTCCCTTTTTTTATATTCCTATTTACTTCCATATTCAGGGATGCTGCAACGGCTTTATGATCACTGATTCCCTGTTCTGCGCTTACAGAGTCGAAAAGTTCGGGTCTGTTTGTTATCAGTAGGTCCAAGATGTTATCTGCACAAGTCGATTCTCTGTTTAATTGCTCGAGGTAATTTTCGGATAGTGCACTCAGTATGATGTCACTCGATGCTCTGTCCATACCACCTGTCCTAAACAGCTAAGTGTCCCAGTCTATATCTGGTAAATTGAAATCTCCACCTAAGACTATAACATGCTCAGGAAATTTATGTGAAATGCATTCCAGATTTTCTCTCAGTTGTTCTGCCACTAATGCTGCTGAGTCAGGAGGTTGGTAAAAGGAGCCAATTATTAACCTAGCTCAGTTGTTGAGTATAACCTCCACCCATAATAATTCACAGGAACTATCCACTCCTGTTTCATTACAGGACAAACTACTACTAACAGCAACAAACACACCACCACCGGTTGCATGCAATCTATCCTTTCTAAACACCGCCTGTGCCTTTGTAAAAATTTCGGCAGAATTTATCTCTGGCTTCAGCCAGCTTTCCATACCTATAACAACTTCAGCTTCGGTGCTTTCTATCAGTGCTTGAAGTTCTGGTACTTTACCAACGCAGCTTCGACAGTTTACAATTACAATACCGATTGCTGCTTGGTCCCCGCATGTCCCGACTTTGCCCCGCACCCTTTGAGGCTGTTGCCCACCCAGCCCACGCCACACAACCCCTGCTACCCGTGTAGCCGCCTGCTGTGTGTAGTGGACTCCTGACCTATCAAGCGGAACCCGAAACCCCACCACCTTATGGCACAAGTCGAGGAATCTGAAGCCCACATGGTCGCAGAACTGTCTCAGCCTCTGATTTAGACCCTCCACTTGGCTCTGTACCAAAGGTCCACAGTCAGTCCTGTCAACAATGCTGCAGATGGTGAGCTCTGCTTTCATCCCCCTAGCAAGACTGGCAGTCTTCACCAAATCAGATAGCTGCCAGAAGCCACACAGGATTTCCTCCGATCCATAGCGACACACATCATTGGTTGGTTGGTTGGTTGGTTGGTTTGGGGAAGGAGACCAGACAGCGTGGTCATCGGTCTCATCGGAATAGGGAAGGATGGGGAAGGAAGTCGGCCGTGCCCTTTCAGAGGAACCATCCCGGCATTTGCCTGGAGTGATTTAGGGAAATCACGGAAAACCTAAATCAGGATGGCCGGACGCGGGATTGAACCGTCGTCCTTCCGAATGCGAGTCCAGTGTCTAACCACTGTGCCACCACATCATTGGTGCCGACATCAGCGACCACCTGCAGATGGGTGCACCCTGTGCCCTTCATGGCATCCGGAAGGACCCTTTCCACATTGGAATGACTCCCCATATTTCCAATGAAGGGAAGAAAAGCTAGGGGACTTGGCTGGCACGTTCTCCTCTTTATCCACTTCCCGGTTCCTAGCTCTAGTTGAGAAGGCCCTGTTAATTTGCCGGGTCGAGTACCCATTGTCTCTGAACACCGTTCTTAAATGTGCAAGTTCCTTAGGAAAATTCTCTGATCCAACACTTTATGTGCCCTGTGCACAAGGATTTTAAGTACACTCATCATCTGGGATGGTTGATGGCAACTTGAAGAATGCAAATACAAATCAGTGTGAGTGGGCTTATGATAGACAGAATATTTTGAACAGTCCGACAGTGTCGCCATGGGCAGCCCTCTGTCTTCTCTGGTGGCTAACCGTTTTATGGAGGATTTTGAGGAGAGAGCACTTGAATCAGCGGTTTGTAAACCAACTGTTTTTTGGAGATATGTCAATGATACTTTCATAGTGTGGCCCCATGGAGAAGAAAAGTTAATGGAGTTTTTCATCATCTTAACTCCATCCATGAGAATGTTCGATTTACTATAGAACTAGAGAAAGATGGCTGCCTTCCATTCCTGGATGTTTTGGTTAATCGGAAGAGTGACAGCACGGTGGGACATTCTGTCTATCGTAAGACCAATCACACTGATTTGTATTTGCATTCTTAAAGTTGCCATCACCCATCCCAGATGATGAGTGTACTTATAACCCTTGTGCACAGGGCACATACGGTGTCGGATGCAGAGAATTTCCCTAAGGAAATTGCACATTTGAGGACGGTGTTCAGAGACAATGGGTACTCGACCCGGCGAATTAACAGGGCCTTCTCAACTAGAGCCAGGAACTGGGAAGTGGATAAAGAGGAGAACGCGCCAGCCAAGTCCCTAGCTTTTCTTCCCTTCATTGGAAATATCTCCTTCAAGACAGCGAGGATTCTTAATAATTTTCATGTGAAAGTGGTTTTTCGTCCGCCTTCTAAGATTTCGGATTTGGTGGGATCGGTGCAGGATGATCTCTTACTGTGGAAAGCGGGAATTTACAAACTACCATATCAATGTGGTATGGCCTATATAGGGCAGACAACACGTACAGTGGAAGAGCGTTGTACAGAACATCAACGTTGCACTCACCTACTGCAACCCAGTAAGTCTGCAGTTGCAGAACATTGTATTTCTAATGGACATTCAATGGAGTACAACAAAACTTCGATTTTGGCCACAGCAACAACTTTTTGGGACTCTATTGTCAAAGAATCTGTTGAAATACGCATTGCGGGAAATCTAATGAACCGTGACAGTGGTTACCAATTCAACAACACATGGAATCCCGTCATTTCCAAAATTTGCTCGAGACGAAGACAGCAGAAGACTTCGATAGCTGTGGCCAGCGACAATACCGACAGCAGCTGAGTATTGCAGTTCCACCACCGAAGGCGCTGTGCTGGACGGTGAGGCTCTTCTGTCTCCATGACTGCAACACATCTGCAGCAGTACTATCAGCGCACTATATAAGCTGGAGCAGAGAACGTCTTCGTCAGTCCTCGTTCGGCTCACTTGAAGATGGCTGGCAGTTGTCCAGCCGAAATATCAAGGAATGAAGTTTACGACGACCGGCTGCAAGCCCAAAATCTTTTTGAACAGTTGATTTGTCGGGAAAATTTCAAATTTTACAAATATTACCCGCTCATGTGGAAATTAAAATGTGTTTCTTTCAATGGTTTATTCTTTCTGCATATCCTTACAATGTTCCCACAAAGTTTCATTGTCCTGTGATCACTCATTTTTCATGGGGGTTCTCTCAAGTAGCGAAAGTTTAATTATAAATGCTCTGTACTTTTAACATTCTGTGCATTTACAAAACAGTGAAACAGTATTATTCATTTATCATCTCTACATTTTTTGCACTTATATATTGTGACTTTGTCGTTTTTGCATGCAAAGTTACCACACTTTCACTTTTCTCATCTATGCATTTTCTCAATTCCCCCCCCCCACCCCCCACCCCCACCCCCACCCCCCCTCCCGCAGTCATTTTTGTCACACTTATACATTATAAAGACCACAAAATCATCACAAAATGTTTTGTATATTGTGTGGCCAGTGACTGTTGGTTTGCTGTCTGCACTCACTATCATTATTGCGGGCCATAGCTGCAATAAACATGGCAACACTTATTCACAGCCAGTTCCAGGGATAAGGAGGGGGAATGCAGAGCGCAGTCAACAATTGCAACACATAGGAGTGGTATACAGTTGCAGCTGACAGTGGTACGAGCATGTGCGGAGTACACTAAACAAAGCTAGGAATGTTTTTGCAAGGGGTGAACTCATTTGATTTTTTGTGTAGTTTCCAATTTTGGTGCAAGCAAAAATGATGTGTTTGTCATAAAATAAAAGACGATGTCTTTCCATTCAGGAGAAAATAAACATAATTGAAAAAGTGCAATAAAGTTCTAGTGAACCTAAAGTGAATGTCTTAAAATCCCATATTCTATCTCAACTTCTGTACTGGCCAAGGAAACACAGTTGAGCTCTAGTGCTTTGAAAGACAGGTCAAGCGGCGAGAAACTCGCACATATGCAGTGTGGAAAGTTTGGTGACTTGGAAGAAGTCTACAAGCTCTCAGCAGCACCCTGCAGCTAATGTGCCTATTGCAGGCCCAATACTGAAAGAAAAGCTTTAAATGTTGAAAACTTTCATTTATCTACTGAGTGGTTACACCACTTCAAAGGAAGATATAGGATTGTTGGGCACACAGTTTATGGGGAGGCTAACAGTATGGATGATCTCACTGTAGAATGCTGGAAACAGTATAGTCTTCCAAGTCTAACAGAAAAACACAGTCTGTTATAAAACAGATGAAAACAGTACCTTTTTTCAACTTACTGCCAAGCAAAACAGTTGCATTTAAGGGAATGAGAAGCATGCAAAGAGTGACAGTACTCTTTACTGCACATACAGATGGCTCTGATAAATTCCAGCCACTAATGATTGGGAAGTCAGTGAAACCTCAATGTCTCAAGGGAGTAAAATTGTATCCCACCAACTATGAGTCAAACGAGAACACATGGATGACAGCAGATCTCTTCAAGAGTCACCTAGAAGTGCTTAATGGCTGCATGTATTGTGAGAAGAGGAAAATACTTTTGCTTCTGGACAATTGGTTGTTTCATGTTCCAGCACTACAGCTCAGCAACAAACAACTGGCATTTTTTCCAGCAAATTTTATGGGCCATTTTCAACCTCAGGGCTTGGGAATCATTGCTGCCACAAAAGCGAAGACAGGAGTTCAGCATGTCATTATACATCTCAACAGTGGGACGTGTTATTACAGGTAAGCCAAAGAAGTGCATTGTAGATTAGAATACTCTTTACACACTCACTGCATATGTATAGCATTCCCCATCATTTTCCTCTGAACATCACTAAAATTTTTAGGCTAGATCTGTAAATTAAATTAAATGCAGTATAGATACATATATGTAGATTTTTATTTATTTTTACATAGCTTGGCAATGCAGTACTTAAGGATTCATTGGGATCAGTTGAAACCAAAAGCAATACACAAGTGCTTTCAAAAATCTGGCATCACAGAATATGAAACTCAAACTGAGACAACTCTGAGTTGATTTCGATGTACCAGATGATGATGACTGGGCTTGTATTTCAAATGGAATTGGTTTTGATAATTTGTTTTTGGCAGTGATGCTGGTACTTCCATGTGCTGTGTGCAAAATGATGAGGAGTCTGAAGAATCAGATGGTGACTCTGTGGACCCTCCTAGCCTGTCAGGCACTTACTGCATTGGAAGTAACCAACATTACATAGGGTCAAGAAACATTAGTAACTGCATGCTAACACTTGATCTATGATTGCAGTGTTGCTTCCAAAAACAAATAAACAGAAGATTCATTCTTTATGCCTACATAACTTTAATTGTCCATAATTTAGACATAAGCCTATCTCAATTACTGTGCCTATCACTGTACAGTGAACATATCTTTTGTTTGTATGCATTTAAAATTGATACAAATATATCAAGATGTATAATGATGAAGCTGTTCATGATTTTGATGTCAATGATGTAGAAGACAAAGATGGTCAAGGTTAGCGAAATGTATTTTGAGGTGTGTCCTGTTCATTAATGTCAAAGAAAATACGTTTGTATCACTAAGTTTGTTGAAAGCTTATTATATAGTTACTGTGGTTCTGATGGCTGAGAGAAAAGTAAAATGACATCATCTAATGATTTTTGTGATAGAACACACCTTGGGATAACAGAGGTAATGAAAACAATAAAATAATTAGTTGTGGAGAATATCTGTAATGTTATGGTGTTGCTGACTACCAACTTATACCACTAGAATGTTTGAAATATGTCTGACTATTTAAAGAGTGAGGTGTAATCTAAATTGAAGAAGGATGTCTGCCACTGTTTTTAAATTTTACAAAAAGACTGAAGAGTCTATGAAACTATTTTTTGTCTCTTATAAGTATTTTTTTATATTATGACACTATGCCTAAAATCTTACATCCAAATGGAAAGACGTGTTTATATAACTAGTTAGAGTGAGTCAATTTTCATGCACTTCCATGTGTAGTAAACACACAATCAACTAATTAGATTCTTCTTCATTTTCCTAGTATACTACCAGCAGATGTATTGATCCAACTCGGATGTAATTTTTTTTTCAATATGCCAGTTCAAATTTATGTTTATCAACTTTGTAATGTATCAATGGAGCTAACTCTTGGTGGGCTGTTGTAATCGAGCTGGTCCGTGTGCCTTTTTTTCATCATATTGTGACAAAGTAAGCTGAGATATTTTTATTTCCCCCTCTTGTTTTGCCATCTGCCTCTTAAAATTCAGTTTTTCACCATTAACATACGTGAGTATAATCTGCATTTTCATAAAAGAGAAAGGTTGGTCCTTTTTGGAGGAACGACTAGTAGTATTCTTAAAGGATCTATTTGGCTCTATTCAAAAACATGTTAGCAAGGCTAGCTCTTAATTAATTCCAAAATAATTAACAGCCTTGTCAAAAGTATTGTTTGCGTAATGATATCTGTTAATTTCATCATTTAAACAAATAATTCGGCCTAACTCTTGTAGTACAAGAAACTGTTAAAAAGAAGGAAATTTTTGATGTTGTTGTTGTTGTTGTTGTGGTCTTCAGTCCTGAGACGTTTGATGCAGCTCTCCATGCTACTCTATCCTGTGCAAGCTTCTTCATCTCCCAGTACCTACTGCAGCTTACATCCTTCTGAATCTGCTTAGTGTATTCATCTCTTGGTCTCCCTCTACGATTTTTACCCTCACCGCTGCTCTCCAATACTAAATTGGTGATCCCTTGATGCCTCAGAACATGTCCTACTAACCAATCCCTTCTTCTAGTCAAGTTGTGCCACAAGGTCCTCTTCTCCTCAATTCTATTCAATACCTCCTCATTAGTTATGTGATCTACCCATCTAATCTTCAGAATTCTTCTGTAGCACCACATTTCGAAAGCTTCTATTCTCTTCTTGTCCAAACTATTTATTGTCCACATTTCACTTCCATACATGGTTACACTCCATACAAATACCTTCAGAAACGACTTCCTGACATTTAAATCTATACTCGATGTTAACAAATTTCTCTTCTTCAGAAACGCTTTCCTTGCCATTGCCAGTCTATATTTTATATCCTCTCTACTTCGACCATCATCAGTTATTTTGCTCCCCAAATAGCAAAACTCCTTTACTACTTTAAGTGTCTCATTTTCTAATCTAATTCCCTCAGCATCACCCGACTTAATTCGACTACATTCCATTATCCTTGTTTTGCTTTTGTTGATGTTCATCTTATAACCTCCTTTCAAGACACTGACCATTCTGTTCAACTGCTCTTTCAAGTCCTTTGCTGTCTCTGACAGAATTGCAATGTCATTGGCGAACCTCAAAGTTTTTATTTCTTCTCCATGGATTTTAATACCTACTCCGAACTTTTCTTTTGTTTCCTTTACTGCTTGCTCAATATACAGATTGAATAACATCGGGGAGAGGCTACAACCCTGTCTCACAGCCTTCCCAACCACTGCTTCCCTTTCATGCCCCTCGACTCTTATAACTGCCATCTGGTTTCTGTACAAATTGTAAATAGCCTTTTGCTCCCTGTATTTTACCCCTGCCACCTTCATAATTTGAAAGAGAGTATTCCAGTCAACATTGTGAACTCCAAGTCTACAAATGCTAGAAACGTGGGTTTGCCTTTCCTTAACCTTTCTTCTTAGATAAGTCGTAGGGTCAGTATTGCCTCACGTGTTCCAACATTTCTACGGAATCCAAACTGATCTTCCCTCTCCTTCCCTCTTTCCTGGGGAAAAATATATCTAAAAACAAAGATAATGAGACTTACCAAACAAAAGCGCTGGCAGGTCGATAGACACACAAACAAACACAAACATACACACAAAATTCTAGCTTTCGCAACCAACGGTTGCTTCTTCAGGAAAGAGGGAAGGAGAGGGAAAGACGAAAGGATGTGGGTTTTAAGGGAGAGGGTAAGGAGTCATTCCAATCCCGGGAGCGGAAAGACTTACCTTAGTGGGAAAAAAGAACAGGTATACACTCGCATACACACACATATCCATCCGCACATACACAAGCAGACATTTGTAAAGGCAAAGAGTGTGGGCAGAGATGTCAGTCGAGGCGGAAGCAAAGAGGCAAAGATGTTGTTGAAAGACAGGTGAGGTATGAGTGGCGGCAACTTGAAATTAGCGGAGGTTGAGGCCTGGCGGATAACGAGAAGAGAGGATATACTGAAGGGCAAGTTCCCATCTCCGGAGTTCTGACAGGTTGGTGTTAGTGGGAAGTATCCAGATAACCCGGACGGTGTATCACTGTGCTAAGATGTGCTGGCCGTGCACCAAGGCATGTTTAGCCACAGGGTGATCCTCATTACCAACAAACACTGTCTGCCTGTGTCCATTCATGCAAATGGACAGTTTGTTGCTGGTCATTCCCACATAGAAAGCTTCACAGTGTAGGCAGGTCAGTTGGTAAATCACGTGGGTGCTTTCACACGTGGCTCTGCCTTTGATCGTGTACACCTTCCGGGTTACAGGACTGGAGTAGGTGGTGGTGGGAGGGTGCATGGGACAGGTTTTACACTGGGGGCGGTTACAAGGGTAGGAGCCAGAGGGTAGGGAAGGTGGTTTGGGGATTTCATAGGGATGAACTAAGAGGTTACGAAGATTAGGTGGACGGCAGAAAGACACTCTTGGTGGAGTGGGGCGGATTTCATGAAGGATGGATCTCATTTCAGGGCAGGATTTGAGGAAGTCGTATCCCTGCTTGAGAGCCACATTCAGAGTCTGATCCAGTCTCGGAAAGTATCCTGTCACAAGTGGGGCACTTTTGGGGCTCTTCTGTGGGAGGTTCTGGGTTTGAAGGGATGAGGAAGTGGTTCTGGTTATTTGCTTCTGTACCAAGTCGGGAGGGTAGTTGCGGAATGTGAAAGCTGTTTTCAGGTTGTTGGTGTAACGGTTCAGGGATTCCGGACTGGAGGAGATTCATTTGCCACGAAGACCTAGGCTGTAGGGAAGGGACCGTTTGATGTGGAATGGATGGCAGCTGTAATAATGGAGGTACTGTTGCTTATTGGTGGGTTTGATGTGGATGGACGTGTGAAGCTGGCCATTGGACAGTCATGGAGCAGTAATTGCAGTGCAGGTAAGGTTCTTCACAGAGGTCATTTCATCAGTGAAGACTTCAAACAGGCAACCACAGTAACATTTTCGTCTACTACACTCCTGTGGCAATTCAGTGAAATAGAGTTTTACCTTTAGCTCTAGATAGTTGTATCACTTTCAAACAGTATTTACTGTAGTGGTAGTCTATGCCTTGTGTTAATTCTTTTCGAGAATTTTCATAGGTATCAAGTGTTGGATTAAGAGTGAATTCTTACTTGAGTAACATTACTGGGCAGGATTAATGGTTCTAAACTCAATTTTTGGTGTGTTATGGTTAGAACTAGAGCAGTGCAGTGTGAACATCAATCAAACGTTAAACCCATAACTTAGTATTGAGAACTGGAAGAGGCCACAGCATCACAGCAAGTACTCATGGATCCACTTGCAGAAATTTTGACTCAGTAAAGACTTATCTGCTCGACAAACTGAAATATCTACAAAGGTAAAGAGTGTATCATCAAACAAGACTCTTAATTAGTAACTTCCCAGGTTCTGATATTGCAACTAAGCAATCTGAGGTTTCTAACGAGATACTTCATTTACAACAAGTTCAGGAGAAATTTTCTGAAGAGGTACTGAAACTGACAGATGAAGTTAAGGATTTAAGATACTGATAGGAAGATGAAGAAACACATGTTGGTCAGCTAACTGAGACAATTAACATCTTGTCAAGTTATCAAGAATTAATTGTAAATAAATTTGACAATCTCCAAATCAATTTTAATTGTAAATTAGAAGAGTGAACCTAGGCCAAGGAAAAACAAGTGCTTTATCATGTTGATGAAGGGATATGGAATCTGTAGCTAACTTCCAACATTTACCTTCAATCAGCCAATCTCAGAGTGAATTAAAAGAGGTACAAGACCAGCTCAGTTCAGACTTTGTTCACTGGAAAAACAAGATGGTAAAATCTGTGAAGAATTTTTCTAAGGAAATGGAGGAGGTCTGAGTGGCCATTAGAGATACTCTAACACAGATGCATGATGAAACATGACAACCACAGACCTCGAATCAGACGCTAATAATGCACAAGTATATCAATTTTTCTGTGCATGTAATCCAGATATAACTCATGGTGTTTTGTCACCAACGAATTTGCACACGATCTGTTGCTAGTGGAGGAGAAGCTCCTTAAGCACTGCCAGTTCCAAATATCTTCAAGGACAAGAAACAGTAAACCCCATTGTATTCATAAGAGGATTCCATGACATGCTACAAAAGGTACACCATTCTTGGAGGGAATACCAAAACATAAGCTACTTGGCACAATACTTTCAGGCAGATGCAAGACTTTGGGCTACTAACATGATGGATATTTGCAAGACTTATGAGGAATTTGAGAGAGCATTTTTGATGAAGTATTTGCCTCAAGCAATACAGGAGCACTCGAAGAAGCAAGCTTTTAATGCAGACATGTTCTCTTACAAGATTATTACTCTCTGGCACTACTTTGAGAAGTACTTAAACAAAGCTTGGTACTGGGACGAGCCCATTACTCATAAAGATATTCTGCATATTCCAAAGGTGATATTACCAGCTGAGATGCATGAGAAACTCATTCATGCAAATGATGAAAACCTGAATGAATTTATATCTGTACTTCGTTCAATTTATTTAATCCAGAACTTAAAATCACATTATGGGCAAGGAAACTGTAATGTCAGGTCCAAGTGCAGACAACAGCCCTGCTAACAACATCAGCTATATGCTCAAACCTAATGGTAACGGTCAACAACGGAATTAGTTTGGTATCAACTATAATACACAAAGAAATGGCAATAACTGATGATTTGGAAACAGACAGAGGTATAAGCCAAATCATGGTAGACAGAACAGACCAGATCACAGGTTTAACCTGTCTATAGCAACAATCCCACAGAATCAGCAGTGAGTAGCAATCCCAACCATTCCAATGCGTAACCATTGTGCTGGCATGAACTGAATCATTGTGGACAACAACCATTGCAGATGAATTAGAACTGGAGGTATCATCCACTGATAATAATGGATGTTTCAGACAACTCAGCTCATAAAAATGAGCTGGGGCTGTTAAACTAAGACGTAATAAATTATGGCCCAGAGGAGCAATTAGGAATATGCCTATGGACTATGAGCAGGAGGTGCCATTTTTTTAGATACAATGATGGAACGAGTACCATTGAACAACTCCGTGCTGATCTCAACCCATGTGGAAGAGAGTATAAATCAGTGCCTATCTCCGTGATATAGGCTGCTGTTGAAGGCATTTCAGTTACTGTAATTCTAGACACTGGAATGTCAGTCAACACAATATCCACCAACTTTTTTCATCAAGTATCTCAAAGTACAGAATTACCAACCTTTCCAGCACATAACTGCAAAAGTGTTGATGCAGTAGGCAGTTAATCACAAAACATAATGACACAGATGATGGTAGAATTGAAACTACAAAACACAGCAATAAGATGTGTTCTTAGTCATAAATAAATTTGAAGTCGACTGTATTTTGGGATTGGCAAGTGTCTGAGAGAGGGACAGAAGCATCGATTTCTGTGTGGGAAAAGTAATTTTCAAGATCAGTGCTGCCACAAACCAGATAGACTTGCTAATTAGGAAGAATCACATGAGAGATACTGCCATGATGCTGGTATTCATTTTATAGTAAAGGAATGACGTTGATTCCAGAGGTGGCAGAAGCAAGAAGAAACAGTACTAGGATAATATGATCCAGTCCAGAGCAAGCTAAGTGAGCCTAAGCATCTGACAGAGGAGCAAAAGGATCAGTTGTCATGTCTTCTTAGTGTTTCCGGAATGAAATTTTCACTCTGCAGCAGAGTGTAGGCTGGTATGAAACTGCCTAGCAGATGAAAACTGTGTGCCAGACCGAGACATGAACTCGGGGACCTTTGCCTTTCACGACAAGTGCTCTATCAACTGAGATACTTAAGCACGACTCACAACCCATCCTCACAGCTTTATTTCCACCAGTAACTCGTCTCCTACCTTCCAACTTCACAGGATTTTCCTGGAAACTTGCAAAACTAGCACTCCTGCAAAAAAGAATACTGCAGAGACATGAAGGATGTTTCCAGAATGAAATGTTCACTCTGCAGCAGAGTGTATGCTGATATGAAACTTCCTGGCAGACTGAAGCTGTGTACCAGATCAAGACTCAAACTCGGGACCTTTGCCTTTCGTGGGTAAGTGCTCTACCACTACCCAGCAAAATGCAAAGGTCCTAAGTTCGAATTTCAGTCCAGCACAAAGTTTTATTCTGTCAGGAAATTTATTAGTGATTATTCAAAGTTTTTGAGGAGAACCCAGGGATCATTAAAGGCTATACTTGTGTTCTTAATGTACATCCCCATCGATCCTTTTCCCATGGTATTTATCCTATTCCTTGGAAAAAATAGGAGGCAGCACATAAAGAATCAATTGGATGATTCAATGGAATCTGACTGAACTGTCTACAAGTACGAACTCATCTTGAAAACACTGATTAACGTATACAGAAATTGCATGGTGTCCGTTGCCTGGCTAGTACCAATCTCTGAGCTTCTTAAGGGCAGGTGAGACAGCTCGAATTCTAGGAAATATACTGTTTTTTTCATTTCTGCATTAGACTCTGTAATGGGGCCAGTGCTCAGAAGTAGGCCAACACTATTCGTTTATGCCTAATTGCAACAAGCACATGGGAACAGCATATAGAACAGTTAATTCAGGTATTGGAGACAATTAAACAAACAGGAATCACCACCAACTTGTAAAAGTTTCACTTTGCACTCGAAAAAATTTGAGCAATCAAAAACTTCCCTGTTCCTCACACTGAAAGGCAATGGAAAGCGTTTCTTGGACTGGCATCTTTTTTCCATCGTTTTGTTTTTAATCAATCATTAAACTCAGCTTGCTGTCCTTACTACACTGATATATTGCATTCAATGATATTAAGAGAGCTCTTGCAAATGCAAAGATGCTCTGCCACCCACATATGACAATAGACTTCTGGATGCCATCTTCTGTTTGACTTGGGGCTTGCCTATTTCAAAATCGTATTACAGGCGGCAAACCCACCTTCTGTCTAACTGCATCCTCAAGTGCACAAGAAGTGGTATAATGTGATCACCAAGACCTGAGTGCTCTCCAAAAACGCAAACTTCTACATGCTCACCTTTCAGGATGGATGTCAGCCTTACAAGATTACAGCTTCTGCATAGTGCACATAAACGGAAAGGGCAATGTAATTACAGATGCTTTGTCTCAACTGCCAGAGGGGCCTGGATGAAGATAACATTTTCAAAGACCCGAGACAGGAGTTTGCAGTGCTTTTAATGCCAGATCAAGTCAATCAGAAGTATTAACTGGAATTGTTTAAAATAATGTCTAAGCTACAATCACAAGTCTTGAGATGGGATAAAATTAAATAACAGCTTGCCCAACATGAAGACAGTCGACTGCACAAGTTTTACAAAAAGTTTAAAGATGCTTTTTTCCATTGAAGACACGAGGATAGTCAACAGTGGTGTGTATGCGTACCCAAAGATTATGAAAGGAAATTGATTTGGCATATGCACCACTCATGGGGTCACTTTGGTATATTGAAGTGCACAAGAGAGGCTCGTACTGCTACTCTACCGACATTCAGCATAAGGTCCAGCAGGAATTAAAATCATTATATGTCAAAAGGACAAATCAAACAATTGAGGAAGCAAAACATTATTGTATTGAATTATTTCAGATAAACCTCTGGCAATAGTTTGTGTAGAGCTCTGTGTTCCTTTACCACACATGAGAGGAGGATGCAAGTATATTGTGACCTTATTTGATGTATAGGAGTGTGGGTAAGCTACTACAAACAGCATAGTGAATGCATTATTGTGGCCAAGATAGGCACAAAGCCCATGCCTACAACAGTAGTACAAGTTTACATGCCAACTAGCTCTGCAGATGACGAAGAAATAGAAGAAATGTATGATGAAATAAAAGAAATTATTCAAATAGTGAAGGGAGACGAAAATTTAATAGTCATGGGTGACTGGAATTCGATAGTAGGAAAAGGAAGAGAAGGAAACATAGTAGGTGAATATGAATTGGGGGTAAGAAATGAAAGAGGTAGTCGTCTGGTAGAATTTTGCACAGAGCATAACTTTATTATAGCTAACACAGGGTTCAAGAATCATGAAGAAAGGTTGTATGCATGGAAAAAGCCTGGAGATACTAGAAGGTATCAGATAGATTATATAATGCTAAGACAGAGATTTAGGAACCAGGTTTTAAATTGTAAGACATTTCCAGGGGTAGATGTGGACTCTGACCACAATCTATTGGTTATGAACTGTAGATTAAAACTGAAGAAACTGCAAAAAGGTGGGAATTTAAGGAGATGAGTCTTGGATAAACTGACTAAACCAGAGGTTGTACAGAGTTTCATTGAGAGCATAAGGGAACAATTGACAGGAATGGGGGAAAGAAATGCAGTAGCACAAGAATGGGTAGCTTTGAGGGATGAACTAGTGAAGGCAGCAGGGGATCAAGTAGGTAAAACGATGAGGGCTAGTAGAAATCCTTGGGTAACAGAAGAAATATTGAATTTAATCGACGAAAGGAGAAAATATAAAAATGCAGTAAATGAAGCAGGCAAAAAGGAATACAAACATCTCAAAAATGAGATCAACAGGAACTGCAGAACAGCTAAGCAGGGATGGCTACAGGACAAATGTAAGGATGTGGAGGCTTATCGCACTAGGGGTAAGATAGATACTGCCTACAGGAAAATTAGAGAGACCTTTGGAGAAAAGAGAACCACTTGTATGAATATCAAGAGCTCAGATGGAAACCCAGTTCTAAGCAAAGAAGGGAAAGCAGAAAGGTGGAAGGAGTATATAGAGGGTCTATACAAGTGAGATGTATTTGGGGACAATATTATGGAAATGGAAAAGGACGTAGATGAAGATGAAGTGGGAGATATGAAACTGCGTGAAGAGTTTGACAAAGCACTGAAAGGCCTAAGACAACATTCCATTAGAACTACTGACAGCCTTGGGAGAGCCAATCCTGACGAAATGCTACCATCTGGTGAGCAAGATGTATGAGACAGGCAAAATACCCTCAGACTTCAAGAAGAATATAATAATTCCAATCCCAAAGAAAGCAGGTGTTGACAGATGCAAAACTACCGAACAATCAGTTTAATAAGTCACGGATGCAAAATACTAATGCGAATTCTTTACAGACGAATGGAAAAACTGGTAGAAGCCGACCTCAGGGAAGATCAGTTTGGATTCCATAGAAATATTGGAACATGTGAGGCAATACTGACCCTATTACTTATCTTAGAAGATATAGTAAGGAAAGGCAAACCTACGTTTCTAGCATTTGTAGACTTAGAGAAAGCTTTTGACAATGTTGACTGGAATACTCTCTTTCAAATTCTGAAGGTGGCAGGGGTAAAATACAAGGAGCGAAAGGCTATTTACAATTTGTACAGAAACCAGATGGCAGTTATAAGAGTCGAGGGGCATGAAAGGGAAGCAGTGGTTGAGAATGGAGTGAGACAGGGTTGTAGCCTCTCCCAGATGTTATTCAATCTGTATATTGAGCAAGCAGTAAAGGAAACAAAAGAAAAATTCGAAGTAGGTATTAAAATCCACGGGGAAGAAATAAAAACTTTGAGGTTCGCCAATTACATTGTAATTCTGTCACAGACAGCAAAGGACTTGAAGGAGCAGTTGAATGGAATGGGCAGTGTCTTGAAAGGAGGATATAAGATGAACATCAACAAAAGCAAAACGAGGATAATGGAATGTAGTCAAATTAAGTTCAGTGATGCTGAGGGAACTAGATTAGGAAATGAGACACTTAAAGTAGTAAAGGAGTTTTGCTATTTGGGGAGCAAAATAACTGATGATGGTCGAGAGTATAAAATGTAGACTGGCAATGGCAAGGAAAGCGTTTCTGAAGACGAGAAATTTGTTAACATCGAGTATAGGTTTAAGTGTTAGGAAGTCTTTTCTGATAGTATTTATATGGAGTGTAGCAGTGTATGGAAGTAAAACGTGGACGATAAATAGTTTAGACAAGAAGAGAATAGAAGCTTTCGAAACGTGGTGCTACAGAAGAATGCTGAAGATTAGATGGGTAGATCACATAACTAATGAGGAGGTATTGAATAGGATTGGGGAGAAGAGAGGTTTGTGGCACAACTTGACTAGAAGAAGGGATCGGTTGGTAGGACATGTTCTGAGGCATCAAGGGATCACCAATTTAATATTGGAGGGCAGCATGGAGGGTAAAAATCGTAGAGGGAGACCACGAGATGAATACACTAAACAGATTCAAAAGCATGTAGGTTGCAGTAGGTACTGGGAGATGAAGAAGCTTGCACAGGATAGAGTAGCATGGAGAGCTGCATCAAACCAGTCTCAGGACTGAAGACCACAACAATAACAACATTTGATGTATAAGGGGCGTTCAAAAAGAAATGAGCTGGAGGCGTAATTACGGAAACTAGTACCTGTATGTTAGAAGTATTGACCCTGGCTGTTGAGACACTTGTGCCACTGTGACACAAGGCAGTGAGTGGCTGTCTCCTAAAATTCCCAGGCCTGCGATGTTAACCAGTTCTGCACGTACCGCTGGACATCGTAATCTGAGGTGAATTGTGTGGCCCTCAAAGCCTTTTTCAGGGAACCAAAAATAGCGCAATCACAGAGAGAGAGGTCCGACCTGTGTGGAGGGTGGCCGAGAACCACCCATTTGAATTTCTGTAGGAGTGTCACGACTGTGTTGGCCTACGAGGTTTTGCATTGTCGTGGAGCAGAATGATCCCACGGGTGAGATTGCCTGGTCATTTCGATTTGATCGCTTGGCGAAGGGGGGTCAAGGTTTGCGAGTAACACTGGGCATTCATTGTTGCCCCGTGCTGCAGGAAGTGAATCAGATGGGGGCCATCTTGGTCAAAGAAGAACATCAGCATAACCTTTCCTGCACTCGTGTGGGCGGCCTTGGCTTTCTTTGGTGGTGGTGACCCTGGATACGTCCACTGGAGACTTTGTCATTTTTGATTCTAGTTCGAAGTGATGACACCATGACTCATCTCCAGCCACTACTCATGCCAGGAACGCATTCCCTTCCTGAGCATAGCACTGCAGACGAGCAAGACAGTGGGTCATTCGACATGCTTCCTGGTGTGGTTAAAGACTGTGGGGCACTAATTGGGCACACATTTTGCGCATGTGCAGTTGTTCCTTCATGATGATGTGAGCACTTCCGACACTCAATCTGACCAAGGTGGTTCTGGCTTCCACTGTCACTCGGCAGTCCTGGGTAAGGAGTGCATCCACCAGCTGGACGGTGACATCGGTAATGCAGTGTGGTGCTCTAGACCACGTATCATTGGCTAACAACACCTGTCCTTCCCTGAAGCGCTTGTGCTACACCTTGACCCTTGCAAGGGACATGCAGTGTTCCCCGTACAGTTGTGACATTCATTGATTAATGTCCATTCCTCCCACTCCTTCAACTGTCAGAACATGAACAACACCTCTTTAATCTTCATTTGACACCTCCATGTCACTTTTCACAATGAAACTAGCAGCATTGGACAATTGATGCATGCTGCTGCTAGCTCTGTATAGTCATATGACGTGCACGTGTGTCCTCCAGCGACGGGCTGTGAACTTCTATGCTCTGGTCGGAACCACATCTCGTTACACATGCCATGATATTATCCTCCTGTCACCGGTTTGCACATTCCAGACTTTGGCTCATTTCTTTTTGAACGCCCCTTATATTTACAAAGTATATAAAATGTTATCCTTTGAAAACAGCCATTACTATGCTGATTTGGAAGAGGCTTACTCCATTCTTTCATTCTGCATGTAGGAAAGCTGCACACATGGTTATCAGTTAATGGTTCAAACTTGCTCATGTAGACATCAAACAAATATTAATATTAAAGTACCATCCTGAAGCCAACCCCATAAATTGCATATTTAGAGAGCTAAATCAGTTCACGAGGGCTTATTGTCATCATAGACAAACCAAAAGCATTAAATATTTAAGTATGTTTGAGGAGATAATTAATACACTTCCTCAAGCATCAAACCAGAGCTGACATTCAAAAATGAATGTGTGGATTAACAAAACACTTAGGATGCCAGCAAAAAACCAGCAATGGGAAGAGAAAGTACTAACAGTCCTTGTGAATCAAAAAGAAAAAGTAAAACACAGAAAGCTGCAGTATGATTGTAAGAGAGTTTGGAAACAGAATTTCAAAGTAGGGGCAAAAGTTTTATTGAGGACGCGCCCCCGCTCATCATTATTAACATGATGAAGCAAGAAGTGGCAGCTGCTATATTCAGGTCCCTTTGGCGTATTACAAATCCCACATCCAGGTGCTTATTTACTTGAATATCCAGAACTCAACAGAGTAAAAGGGGTTTATCTTCACAAGGCTATTAAAAGGTAAAATGAATAAGGAATGTGAAATGATGAAAAGGATTCACCTAAGTGAGATGATATGTCAAGGTTTATAATAATATTTATGTCAATTTGTAATTATAATTAATTAAATCAAATTACTAATCATTTCTTTTCAGACCTAATATTATTGGGTTTTGTGTGTGTGTATATATATATATATATATATATATATATATATATATATATATATATATATATATATATATATATATATATAATGGAAGGAAACATTCCACGTGGGAAAAATTATATATAAAAACAAAGATGAGGTGACTTACCGAACAAAAGCGCTGGCAGGTCGATAGACACACAAACAAACAAACATACACACAAAATTCAAGCTTTCGCAACAAACTGTTGCCTCATCAGGAAAGAGGGAAGGAGAGGGGAAGACGAAAGGAAGTGGGTTTTAAGGGAGAGGGTAAGGAGTCATTCCAATCCCGGGAGCGGAAAGACTTACCTTAGGGGGGAAAAAAGGACAGGTATACACTCGCACACACGCACATATCCATCCACACATACAGACACAAGCAGACATATTTTCAAATATTTTGTGTGTATGTTTGTGTTTGTTTGTGTGTCTGTCGACCTGCCAGCACTTTCATTTGGTAAGTCACATCATCTTTGTTTTTAGACATATTTTTCCTACGTGGAATGTTTCCCTCTATTATAACTATATATAAGACTCTTTCTAGTTTTCTGTGATGGATTAATTGTGTTCCATGTACATGTAATATCTACACCTATGTACATAAACTAATATAGATTCTCTCTAGCTTTCTGTGATGGATTAATTGTTATCTATGTAAATGTAATAGGTGTACATAAATTTTTTTTCAAATTTCGAGTTAGGATAAGTCAACTGATGATCATTTTGTAGCATTTAGTTTTCAGCCTTTCTCCAACAGAATGTTCAATGCTCGAATACGTTCTACTTGAAAAGAAGTCTCAACAATTTGTTAAAGTTATTCTCACTTGAGATTTTTCAAAGACAATGAATTTCATTCAATATAATTTATGCCAATACAATGGCAAAAGCAGGTTAACTTCTCTCTGGAAACAAAGAAACATTATATGCCACTTACCAGTAAGATTAGTTTGTCGCTGGTACAGATTTGTGTAGTTGGAGATGTTAGACTGTGTGTTGGTAATTATTTACCATGTACGAGCCCTCTGTTCAAAATTTTGAATTCAGAGATGAGTGTGAAAGGTTTACAGCAAATTCCTGATCTGTGCTCTATCTGGTTCAACATGACTAACTTGTATTATTGTGATGTAGTCTCCAGGTGAAATGAATGAATTTAAGAACTGCAAGTTCCGTAAAGTAACTGAGTGGACCACAAACAAACAACAATGAACTTCACATGGAGATGATTTGAGTCTATTATATGGTGCGGCAATTGATATCCACTGCATTTAATGTGGCATGATCATAAATGTGGACTCAAGGCATGAACTGTGAGTTATTCCAGTCATTTGTGAAAATCTTGGGCCAGTAAAGCAGAAGTTGTCACTGACGAGACCGAATGTCTCAGTTATCTTGACCTTCATAATGCTGAGTGAGACTCTGTGACAGTAATACAAACAACAATGAAAGTTGTCAAAGAAGTCTGCAATTCACTGCAAGAGAAATGAACGTCAAACAGTATAAAGACAAAGACTTTTTCTGCAAAAATTATTGTAAAGTCATCTGTTGTTGCTTCTTTTGAATTTGATGTGTCAAGACAGAAATCAACCGTGAACTAATCAGCTTTTTTTTTTTTTTAAGACTACAACCCTGAGCAAATATCTATATGTGTCGTGAATTTTTTATGTGTTCACAGGCCAACATGTTGAGCATGGTGCCATGAGATCTGTCCCTTGCTATTTACTGAAGACTATCACATTCCACTTTCAGGAAAGACTTCCCTTCCAGTCCACACCCATATCTTCATCTTCCGTACAACCACCGCCCAACATTGTTCTCTATTCACTGTGTGTGGCTACCCAATGGAGTGCTCTTATAGGAGCACAACAGCTTCCACCAACAACATATATTTCTGTCACACAACATTTTCAAAGTTCTTCACAGATTCATGTTTTGCAAAATGTGTGTAGTGTCATTGTGACAAACATTTAATAATTTACTTCTAGCTTGAGTAACAAAACTAATCACCACATATTATCAATATTTAAACCAACTACAAGGTTATAATAGACTAATCAAATTACGTATTTTGGCTTACATATATTAATGAATTCTAATTTTGTATTTATTTGTCAAATGAAGTTTTCCAAGGTTTCCCTGCATGCTCGCACCCGAATGGGGAGAGACAAATTTTGTGTATGACAGACCATCGCAAACTAGCCATCAAAATGTAACCTTTGTGGCTAGTAGAGGGCCAACCATGGTCAGTTAACAGTAGCATGCCAATACCAGATACCTAAGGTCAAAAGATTATATTATAAATACATTGTAATTAATGAGAGTAAATACTATATTTTGTCAAGTTTGAAACCTGGTGATAATGAAATTTAATCTAAGAAAAATTTCTTAATAATTTTCCAGCTATAAGGTGCAAGTATTCACATTTTTTTGAATGAAATTCCTGCGAAATCGTGTAAGGATTCAAACAATATAAAGAGTACATGGTGACACACAAACTGTATAAACGTTTTAGCTAAATTCCTACATAATGTAGAATCTCTGATTTGTGACTGCGAGAGAGGAGCTAAGAGCTCTGTGATGTATAGCGTTTCTGTCTTGACTTTACAAATAAGCGATTAATGAACTGTAACAGGACACTCTGGTATTAGTTCTCTGATCTAGTAGATGAGTAATGAATACTCTTCTGTAGCTAATTTAATGTATTGTTGAAAGTCAGCCATCTTTTAAAATTTGGAATCCTAAAAGTTTGACAATTTGATAAAGTAGTAATAAAATTGGATACAAATGTGGCTGTGTCTGAAGAATACAGGAGAATATACCAAAAGTATATTCCTTCTTTTGAGGTTTCTAGGCATGATAATGTTTACCAGATTCCAATCTAAAATCGTGTCATTGCTGGGACAACTACCGAACAACCTACAGGGTGTCCGAAAAGACTTTCCCTGATTACATAAATTGATAACTCAGGCTAGAAGTAAGATACAAATATGAAACTTGTGTCGAATTGTTTACAACTATCAAAGTTTTTTTTTTTTTTTAGGTTCGCAGTATGTAAGCAGTGGATGAGGTGCAGTGACCAAGAAGCCATGTTAACCAATCAGGAAAAGGCACAGTGTGTCCGGTGGTACCATGAGACACGATCACCAACCACAGTGCAGAGACACTTCCAGACAACATTTGGAGGGAATCCACCTAATGTCAAGAGCATTAAAGCCTGGTATGAGAAGTTCAAGAACACAGGATCGGTTGCTGACCTTCCGAGGTCTGGTCGACCAAGAACCTCAGCAGACAGGGTGGAAGCTGTAAGGCAGTCTTTTCTGCGAAGTCCGAAGAAATCGGCGCACAGGACCTCACGAGAATTACATATGCCAAAAAGCTCTCTCCATGACATTTTACACAAACGTTTATTGTTTCGTGCATACAAAGTGCAAATCATTCAGGCCTTGTTGCCCAATGACAGTACACGTCAATATGACTTTGCGGTTGATATGCTATCATGTATTGAGGACGATGATGTTTATCTCAGACGAATTGCCTTTTCCGACAAAGCGACCTTTTTTATCAGTGGAGTAGTGAATCACCATAAAGTGCGCATTTGGGGTTCACAACCCCCTGGCGAGGTCATGGAGTGCACCAGAGGCAGTCCGAAGGTGAATGTTTGGTGCATGCTATTGCACGATTAAATTATCGGACCATTCTTCTTCTCTGAGGCTACCACCACATCTGCAGTGTATCTGGACATGTTGCAACTGTATGCTGTTCCTCAGCTGCTTCAGTATCATCCCGATGTCTTGTTTCAGCAAGACGGTGCACTGCCTCATTGGGGTTTGGACGTCCGTGTCTATCTCAATATGACCTTTCCTGGACGATGGATTGGTCGTGATGGGCCAACGGTTTGGCCTCCACGCTCTCCTGACATAACCCCATTAGACTTCTTTATGGGGTTATGTCAAGGACGAGGTCTACCGAACACGTGTACCAGATTTTGAAACCCTGCGGCAACGGATAAACTCAGTTGTTAAATTGATCCCTCCAGTGATGTTGGCTAATGTGTGGAAGGAAATTGAATACCGCCTAGATGTGCTACGTGCTACCAAGGGTGCTCATGTGGAAGTTTACTGATGTGTGAAAAAACTTTGATAGTTTGTAAACAATTAGACACCAGTTTCATATTTGTATTTTACTTCTAGCCTGAGTTATCAATTTATGTAATCGGGGAAAGACTTTTCGGACACCTTGTATTATGAGCAGTCTAATTTAATTCGGAGTTGTAGCCTATGACAAACTTAGCAGTGAGATGTCGGGCAGCAGAAGACTAAATTCGATGAGCTGGAGAAATCCAATACCAGAGAGTAGCGGCACTTAATAAGCGCACTGCTACATATAACAAACATTTCGTTCATAGTTTGGACATTATCTTTAGTACTGCAATTAAATTCTAGATGACAGGTAACATCAAACACATTAAAATAATTGTTTGTGATATGTAAAATACATATTGGCTTACGCTTCTGTTAATAATAATAAAATACTTGCAGAAAAAAAAATTTCTGCAGCAAAATAGTTGAAGAAAAATTTGTCTCAACAGAGCCGACAGAGTGCCAAATGATTTCACACCGCTGATGTCTTAATGACCACAACTCATACAGCTAAAATTGTACCAGTCTTTAACTCCTATCATCTACAGGACTTTCTTTTAATGTGTAGAATTTTAGAGGCCATTGAAACTTTTATCGTGATCTCATTTGAGTACAAGTATTCAAGAGTCATTTTGGCTGCACTGGAATTTGTCAAGACTTGGTCGATGACCAAGATGCCTACGACACCTGTATACCAATAAAATGAATGCTAATTATTTTATATTGAACACAGACATATTCTATCAACAGCATTTTGCAGTTTACTCTTTAGTGGACAATATACTGCACTCTGAAGCCAAGAGCTCCAAGAAGTAAGCTACTATAAGAAAATTTCAAAATAATAGCACACTACAAAGAAAAATATGGGAACAATGAATAAACATGTCAAGTTCAAAAACAAATTACCGATCTGAACTGTGGTGATGGATTCAAATCCACTTTAACAATATCATACTTATTACACAAAGAGGTGGAACATGTTGGACATGTTTTCACGTCATCAAGCTTTTGTGAAAATTCACTATCGCCATGTTCTTCGCAAAATGCATGGGAACAACTTGTTATCCAAGCAATTCTGCTCAAACGTTTCCGACATTTACTGAAATTGCAGTATATATCCAGATCTCCCATTTGTTAATCTGAAAATGATAAGCAGTTACGTAAAACATTATATGAATTTTTCGTTTCTAAATATCAATAGATACTCCACTGACCAGCAAAGAGCAACAGTGATGTCATGAATAGCAAATCATTTCAGCACTTTAGAAACTATTAAACAATTACTTCCAAAGATCTGAAATAACATGTCTTTAATATCTATGCCACATATTACCACAATGTTTCACAAGGTCAACTAATGTACACTTTGTAGGTTAATATTCACAGTATTATTATATCTCATTCTGATTCTTTATAACAACAAAAGTAATCAATTTTTGACAATATAAAGTAATAACACAGACAAAAAAATCTACTCACCAAGCAGCAGCAGGAGAACAAACATGTAAAAATAGGTTTTAGGTATGGAAGCTTTCAGAGCCAGTGGCTCCTTCCGGCGGAAGGGGTGAAGGGTAAGGAAGAGAGGTGAAGGAAAAGGACTGGAGAAGTTTAGGAAAAGGTGTAGAGCTCAGAAAAGTCACCCAGACCGTGGGTCAGGGAAGACTTACCAGAAGGCATGAGAAGGAAAGACTGATTGTTGGGGACTGCATCGGACCTGATCTGAAAACCTGAGAGCTTAAAGGTGGAAGACAGGATAATATGCAAGGCAGAGGTTACTGATAAAATGAGTGAGCGAGGTAATACAACTGAACAGCTAAGTGCACTGTATGTAATAGAGGTGGGAAAGGGGCAATGAAAAATATACGGGTCAGAAAACGAAAAGTGTAGAAAATAAAATAGAGTGAAGAAAGGAGTAGTTACTGTGCAGAAATGCTGAGATGGAAGAAATTAATGTAAATTAAGGCCAGGTGGGAGGCGAGAACAAAGAGCATGCTGTAGCGCAAGTTCCCACCTGAAGAGTTCTGAGAAACTGGTGTCTGGGGAAGAATCAAGATGGCGCATGTGGTGAAACAGGCATCGAGGTCATGACTGTCATGCTGTAGAGCTTGCATTGGAACAGGATATTGTGTGTTACCAGTATACACCATCTGCCTACGCCCATTCAACCTAACTGATAACTTGGCGATGTTGATGCAAAAGGCCTAAAAGTGTTTACATAACAGCTCGTACATGACACATGCTCTTTCACAGGTGGCTCTCCCTTCGATAGTATATGTTTTGCGAGTTACAAGGCTGGTATAGGTGGTGGTAGGGGGGTGCATAAGGCAAGTCTTGCAGCTGGTACGATCACAGGGTTATCAGTTAGGACGAATGGGCATAGGCAGAGGGTGTATACCGGCAACACACAATATCCCATTGTACATCATGCTCTACAACATGACAGTCGTGACCTCGGGGCCTGTTTTACCACACGCGCCATCTGTATTCTTCCCTCAGACACCAGTTTCTCACAACTCTGCCCCTCTTCATTGCCCTTCAACCTTTCTGCCAGAAGAGGGAGCCACTGACTCCAAAAGCTTGCATATCTAAAACCTTTTTTTATATATGTATTCTCCTGCCACCTGCCACCACCTGGTGAGTAAATTTTTTATCTATCGTATTACTTCATTCTGATCCTTTCTTGTTCCACCACATTACATTCATAAAATATATAAACCCACATTGTCTATAGAATAAAGATTTTTTAAAAAAAATCTAAATAAGCAACAGTAGCAAATAAAGCCACAAAAAGTGACTTAAATGATAATTTATGGATATAAACATTCCTTCATTTCATAAAAGAATGTGTAGTATCACCACTGTTTTTCAATGCTACCAAGTAAATAGCACAACTGCCACAGCTGATGCAAAAGGACCTCAATAACGCCAATACAGCAGCAACAATAGCACTGACAGGCTGGTTACTACATCCCCAAACTATGGGCTTGTTTTGGTGTGTGGTTAGATGTGGTGTTTCAGAAAAACAAGTAGATGCCGAATCTTTATAAATACCCATCATTTTTAGTCAAATTCACCTCAGTCTGGCAGAACCAACTTTGAGGGCCTACTGCTTGTTCTAAGTCCTCCACTGTGGACTTGGCACCTCCTAGCCTTGGCCATAAACCAGCCACAACCATCTTCTGTTTAGCCCAGTCAATGAAGGCCAAAAAATGTTGACTGGGGAAGAAATTCGTGCAGTCACAAATTTCTGTACATTGGTAGCGAGGAGTGTCATGAACAACATAGTAAAAATCCTGACTGATGGCATGTGAGCATAGGGGTGGGGGTTGTGTAAAGGTTCCTTTTTTAGGTTTCTCTTAAATATCTTGATGCTGCAGCATCCAGCAAGAATGATTCCCAGTACGAAATTAAACTACATTAAATTTCCTATTAAAATGTTCTATTCACGTTCCTTAGGATTCATTTTCTGCATTGCAGGGGATGGAAAAAATTGCAGATTATTAAAAATAGTGTTTTAATGGTACCAAATTATTGTCTGCTGTTAAATGAAGTGGTTTAAGAACAAATATTAAATGTGTCTACCACATCTAAGAGCAATAGAGCCCTAGTAATGGATAAATTGTTTTCTGGGGGTGTAACAGGGTGGAAAGGTGGGGGTGCAGGTTACAAGCATGAGGGGAGGTAGGTCACTAGATTTTGGTCATTCACTTCGCTCCTTTATGGGTCTACTGAGCAGGCAATTCCTCATTCTCTCTACTGTGCTAAGTCACAAAAAGTATAACTTGGTGTTTCACTAAGTTATGCAGACCCTTCTGCAGCTCACCTTATGAATCTCACTGACAACGCAATGTGCAGACATGCCTGGGATTGTATATTTTCCACAAAGTGCATTACCACTACAAGGACTATGGATATGAATTACTAATAACACTAAATACAAGAAATGTATGTGGACAGAATCCACATAAATCTCTGCACACTTTTCTAAAATGCTAGAGAGAAAATTGATTCTTAGTCATCCCTTACAGCAGCTGTAGCATTCTTTTGGGAAAGGAGACTTCACCAAGAGTGCTACTTGCTTTGCAATTTACAATAAGACTATATCTCCCCAGCATTTCTCATCTATTTCTCTCATGTATGTAGACTAAATAACTTCACTGAGTTCGTGTTATGTAGTGGAGTTTTTTTCAGTTTATTTAGTGAGTACTTATTTGCAGTTTTTAAGTGAACTTTTATGTAAAATATGCACCTACAAACAATAGCTGAGAAGTGTTTAATTTTGTAATGTGATTTAGATTAGATTAGATTAGATTAGATTAATACTAGTTCCATGGATCATGAATACGATATTTCGTAATGATGTGGAACGAGTCGAATTTTCCAATACATGACATAATTAGGTTAATTTAACAACATACTTAAGTTAATATAACTACTTTTTTTGTGTTTTTTTTATTTTTTTTTTTTTATTTTTTTAATATTTTTTTTTCTTAGTTTATATCTAAAAATTCCTCTATGGAGTAGAAGGAGTTGTCATTCAGAAATTCTTTTAATTTCTTCTTAAATACTTGTTGGTTATCTGTCAGACTTTTGATACTATTTGGTAAGTGACCAAAGACTTTAGTGCCAGTATAATTCACCCCTTTCTGTGCCAAAGTTAGATTTAATCTTGAATAGTGAAGATCGTCCTTTCTCCTAGTATTGTAGTTATGCACACTGCTATTACTTTTGAATTGGGTTTGGTTGTTAATAACAAATTTCATAAGAGAGTATATATACTGAGAAGCTACTGTGAATATCCCTAGATCCTTAAATAAATGTCTGCAGGATGATCTTGGATGGACTCCAGCTATTATTCTGATTACATGCTTCTGTGCAATAAATACTTTATTCCTCAGTGATGAATTACCCCAGTTGTCAGTGACCTATGTAGTGTTGGTGGCAAAAGGATTGGCTTGATACATGTTGATCTTTCTGCTGTCTGCTGTTGACAGCATATTGTAAAGCTGTGCAACTATGTTCCAGACACTTGGTGGTGAATTAATGAATGACAAACAGTTACAGCACTTTTCTCAACATTAATTGTGTTACTAGTAGACAGCAAAAATCTCTTCCATTCAGGAACTACTGACACTTGTTGAGTGGCCTGCACAGAGTGGAGCCACTTACCACACACCCACAGTATATTGTACATGGTGGGTGCCGATAATGTCTGATGGAACAGGAATGACCAAGTTTAAATTTAGAATAAGAATTTCCTGCAATGCATTGCTTGACTTGCATTGAGATATTTAAAGTGCCTTAATTACAGAGGCTGCCTGTTTAAGCCTCTGGGCCTTGTCAGATGTTAGGCTGGATTGATGCACTGGATAAAGTAAAGTTAAAAAAAAAAAGTTAGTGGAGACAATGAAATCAACACTGTCAAATACATATTGACAGCACGTTAGGGAGAGGCTCTTTGGTGCAGTAGACAGTTGACAGCTCCACTTGTTGAACTCGTTTACGTAACACCTCACTTAACAACTGAAAAGAAGAACTCACTCAATAACCTAAAAATAAGTCCACTTTATAAACACAAGATCAGTGAAGTTATTTTGCCTACTCACAAGAACACTGAACAGAAAGTGCTGGGAGATATGGTCTGTCTATTAACTTAAAAGCAAGCACTGAGAGAACACTACAGCTGCCATCCAGGATGACAAAGAATCAATATCCCTCGAGCATTACAGAACAGTGTGCAGATATATACTTGTACTCAGATTCTATCCATGTGTGTTTCTTGTGTTAGTATTATTAGTAATTCATATCTGTTGTATACATGGAAGAAGCCTGGAGATGCTGACAGGTTTCAGATAGATTATATAATGGTAAGACAGATATTTAGGAACCAGGTCTTAAATTGTAAGACATTTCCAGGGGTAGATGTGGACTCTGACCACAATCTATTGGTTTTGAACTGTAGATTAAAACAGAAGCAACTGCAAAAACATGGGAATTTAAGGAGATGGGACCTGGATAAACTGACAAAACCAGAGGTTGTACAGAGTTTCAGGGAGAGCATAAGGGAACAATTGACAGGAATGGGGGACAGAAATACAGTAGAAGAAGAATGGGTAGCTTTGAGAGATGAAGTAGTGAAGGCAGCAGAGAATCTAGTAGGTAAAAAGACGAGGGCTAGTAGAAACCCTTGGGTAACAGAAGAAATATTGAATTTAATTGATGAAAGGAGAAAGTATAAAAATGCAGTAAATGAAGCAGGCAAAAAGGAATACAAACGTCTCAAAAATGAGATCGACAGGAAATGCAAAATGGCTAAGCAGGGATGGCTAGAGGACAAATGTAAGGATGTAGAGGCTTATCTCACTAGGGGTAAGATTGATACTGCCTACAGGAAAATTAAAGAGACCTTTGGAGAAAAGAGAACCACTTGTATGAGTATCAAGAGCTCAGATGGAAACCCATTTCTAAGCAAACAAGGGAAAGCAGAAAGGTGGAAGTAATATATAGAGGGTCTATATAAGGGCAGTGTACTTGAGGACAATATTATGGAAATGGAACAGTATGTAGATGAAGATGAAATGGGAGATACGATACTGCGTGAAGAGTTTGACAGAGCAATGAAAGACCTGAGTCGAAACAAGGCCCCGGGAGTAGACAACATTCCATTAGAACTACTGACGGCCTTGGGAGAGCCGGTCCTGACAAAACTCTAGCATCTGGTGAGCAAGATGTATGAGACAGGCAAAATACCCTCAGACTTCAAGAAGAATATAATAATTCCAATCCCAAAGGAAGCAGGTGCTGACAGATGTGAAAATTACCGAACAATCAGTTTAATAAGTCACAACTGCAAAATACTAACGCGAGTTCTTTACAGACAAATGGAAAAACCGGTAGAAGCCGACCTCGGGGAAGATCAGTTTGGATTCTGTAGAAATATTAGAAAACGTGAGGCAATACTGACCCTACGACTTATCTTACAAGCTAGATTAAGGAAAGGCAAACCTACGTTTCTAGCATTTGTAGACTTAGAGAAAGCTTTCGTCAATGTTGACTCTTTTAAATTCTGAAGTTGGCAGGGGTAAAATACAGGGAGCGAAAGGCTATTTACAATTTGTACAGAAACCTGATGGCAGTTATAAGAGTCGAGGGGGATGAAAGGGAAGCAGTGGTTGAGAAGGGAGTGAGACAGGGTTGTAGCCTCTCCCCGATGTTATTCAATCTGTATATTGAGCAAGCAGTAAAGGAAACAAAAGAAAAATTCAGAGTAGGTATTAAAATCCATGGAGAAGAAATAAAAACTTTGAGGTTTGCCGATGACATTGTAATTCTGTCAGAGACAGCAAAGGACTTGGAAGAGCAGTTGAACAGAATGGACAGTGTCATAAAAGGAGGGTATAAGATGAACATCAACAAAAGCAAAACGAGGATAATGGAATGGAGTCGAATTAAGTCGAGTGATGCTGAGGGAATTAGATTAGGAAATGAGACACTTAAAGTAGTAAAGGATTTTTGCTATTTGGGGAGCAAAATAACTGATGATGGTCGAGAGTATAAAATGTAGACTGGCAATGGCAAGGAAAGCGTTTCTGAAGAAGAGAAATTTGTTAACATCGAGTATAGATTTAAGTGTCAGGAAGTCGTTTCTGAAAGTATTTGTATGGAGTGTAGCCATGTATGGAAGTGAAACATGGACGATAAATAGTTTGGACAAGAAGAGAATAGAAGCTTTGGAAATGTGGTGCTACAGAAGAATGCTGAAGATTAGATGGGTAGATCATATAACTAATGAGGAGGTATTGAATAGGATTGGGGAGAAGAGAGGTTTGTGGCACAACTTGACTAGAAGAAGGGATCGGTTGGTAGGACATGTTCTGAGGCATCAAGGGATCACCAATTTAATATTGGAGGGCAGCGTGGAGGGTAAAAATCGTAGAGGGAGACCAAGAGATGAATACACTAAACAGATTCAAAAGGTTGGAGGTTGCAGTAGGTACTGGGAGATGAAGAAGCTTGCACAGGATAGGGTAGCATGGAGAGCTGCAATAGAGTAGCATGGAGAGCTGCATGAAACCAGTCTCAGGACTGAAGACCACAACAACAACATCTGTAGTCCATGTAGTGTCAGTGTATTTTGCAGAAAATAAAGAACCGCGGGCATGTCTGAACACTGTGTTGCCAGTGATTCATCAGGCAAGCTGTGGAAAATAAAAAAAAAAAAAAAAAAATTAAAAAGAAAATAAAAAATAAAGAAAAACAAAAAAACACAAAAAATAAAGTTGTTATATTCACTTAAGTATGTTGTTAAATTAACCTAATTATGTCATGTATTGGAAAATTCGACTCGTTCCACATCATTACGAAATATCGTATTCATGATCCATGGAACTAGTATTAATCTAATCTAATCTAATCTAGCATAACCTTGGTTAACACACTTTAGTTACTTTTTGTGATGTGGTGCAATAAAGATCATGTGGAACTGCCTGCTCATCTTCGTTTTGCAGAACTATGAAGGAGGGAAGTTCATGACAACAATCTGCATGCTTCTAACCTCCACCTCCACCTTTCTACCCTGCCACTAACAGAATAAAATTTATCCCTTAATATGGTTCTACTGCCTTTAGATGTGGTACAAACATTTACTACTTATTCTTAACCCACTTCATTTTTCAATAAACATCAATTTTATACCATTAAAAAACTGTTTTTAATAACCTACAATTTTTCCACGCCTTGCAAAACCAAAACTATTAGTCCTAGAGAAAAGAAATGAACAGGAGCTTTTTGTAGGAAATTTAATATAATTTATTTCTGTAATGGGAAACATTTTCACTAGAAGCCACAGTTCTCGATATAGCCAAGAAAAACATGAAAAAGTTAACTTTAAATGTCCCTCCAACCACAAGGTCACACCCTACCAGTCAGGATTTCTTGTACGTTATTCATCACATCTCCCCCTACCACTGTACAAAAATTTGCAACTACAAGAATTTTTTTTCTCCTAATTTTCTTTTGTGGACTGGACTAGCCCTGGAAGGCAGGCATTCGAGATCAGGGTGGTGCCATCACTTTACCACCTACACCTGGGTGGGCATACTGATGCTGTATGCCCCTGCTTGCAAGGGCAGACACCATTGCTGAGGGTTGTCTTCCATTATAAGAATCATAGTGGGACTCTGTGCCTACTGACATATCATGCCCTGAGTTGTAGGGCTGTGCCCAGACAGTACACATGATGCTGCAGACTCTGAGTGCCAGCATTAGCGGCTACCTGCTGACATCATGCCAGTCACTGGCTGCAGGTTGCATTAGTGCCACCACGCTCGCTGTGTCAACATATGCTCAGTTGTGGAGGTGATGACGGGGGGAGGTGGGGGGGGGGGGGGGGTGCAGAGGGGAACATTGCCATTGTAGAGTGTAGCAATTAGAGTTGTAGCCTTTGTGTGCTAGTAAAATGTATGACTATTAATCATGTTTCCTTGAGCAACCATCGGTCATCTTCACGATGACAACCCACTGTCTCAACTCAACCATGGCACTGTAGAGCCCATCCATCCCGGGCCTCTACATTTTGGTGTCAGAGGCATCAACTGTCACTGCGACAGACATCTGCAGCTGGACCAGCATCATGTTGCAGCCAACCATAGCTGTTAGATCAAGATTTACAGTGGGATGAATTGACAAACTTGTTTTGTTTCTCTTCTCCTATTTCTGTGTGCAGTTAAGATGGGTTCAAGTGAGGACTGTCATCATAACAAAAAAGCAACATTTACATGGCCAGAGAAACCAGCTGATTTGTCATATTTTTGTGGCAATACCAGGAAGCACTATTTGAAGCCAATAATGTGCTTGCAGTGCAGTCTATTAGGCATTAGTGGAGTGTTTCACATGCCACCACTATGGCCATACTCCCAGGAAAGATATCAAGTCAAAGTGGCTCATGATTAAGCTGTAAGTCCATATTCTATGCTTGTGAGTATTTAAGATATTATTTGTCAAGGTATTGTTGTTCTTAGTCTACTTGACTGTGTATTGTGGATACGGATAAAGGTTCCACAAAGACAGAGTCCATGATGCAGGGTGTTCCGAGACAGGAGGCGATTCAGTCATTAACAAGTCAGGTAGAGCAACTGTCAGCAGATTACAATGAGATGCATAAATAAATGGTTGCTATGGAGGCCAATAGCTCATCATCCACTTTGTCTACTACATTTTTGGATTCAGCTGTTACTAGCTCGATGATTTCCTTTCTGGCAAACCAACTGATGATGTATTGTCTTTCCTGGATGATCTGGAAGCAGTAGCAAAGATGTGAGTTTTGGACAGATGATCAGCTTTTGCAAATAGCTAGGTTGCGATTAACAGGGGAGGCAAAAGCATTTGTTTTATATAAGGAAGAGTTGAGAAACCCACAAACATATGAGCATTGAAAACAAGTTCTCCTGCAATGCTATAAGAAGCAGAATAGCATGAGAATTTTCTGGGAGCAATTGAGTGGGGTGTTAAAAGAGCACAATAAGTCAGTTGAAAGTTTCACTGATAGGATATGGAAAGTAAATGTACCTACAGGTAGACCCTGTTATACACGGATTAGTTATCTGCATTTTCGTGCACACACACGAGTTTTGTTTTAAGTTCAGTGCAGCCATCTGTTAACAGAACATGGAAGCAGCAATGCTTTAGTGAATTTGAACGTTCATCTTCTGTCATGAATAAATCAGGTAGCATCTGTCATGTCTGTCAAGATGAGAATTTTCAGTTCGTTTCAGTAGAGTTCTGAAGTTGCACTGGACAGATTCTGTGTTTAAAATGTTAGGTAAAGGAAAAGAAAGTGTGCCTGCTAAGAGGAAGAAGCATGTACAAAGGTCCTTTTCATTAGAAACCAAGTTACAAGTTATGGATTGCTACGAGAAATGTGAGCATATCGTTGACATTCAGCGTGCTTTGGGGCTTAGTGAATCCACTGTGAGAAATATTTATGACTAGGCAGAATCAATTCACAGAATTGTTCAATCTTCAAGTAACTAAAATGTGACCATATCTTCCTCTGAGGTGATGGAAATAATGGAAAAAGTGCTAAGCCATAGGACTGAGCACCACAACCAACAGCACATACCTCCAGCTGGAGCTGCTATTCAAGCTAAAGCCAAGAGCTTATATGTAGATTTAACAAATGAAGAGGATGATACAGCACCTTTCTCGGATAGCTCAGGTTGGTTTGATCCCTTCAGACATCGCTAAGGAGTTTAAAAAGAGGTTTAAAGAAATTACCACAGAATAATTCTATAACTGAAGAAACAGGTTTATTTTGGAAATGATTGCTTAGCTGCACATTCATGTCTATTGAAGAAAAAACAGCACCTGGATTTAAGGCTACCAAGGTCTAATGCACACTTCTTTTCCATGGAAATGGTGCAACGGCTTGAAAATTAAAGCCTATTGTGATATAAAAATACTTTAAACCCGTCCGAACAGATCTCAGAAGACTCTAATGGTACAAACAATCTGCCATGTCATCCTCAGCCTATAGGCGTCACTAGAAGCAGATATGGAGGGGTGTTTGGTCAGCACTACGACCATTGATATTTTTAAAAACATTGGAATCCAATATATCAAAATTTTTAAAAATATCATTATTGACCATTGATATGTCGAAAAAGAGTATCGATATATCAATGAAAAAAATATCAATGTAATGGCCTATAAAAATATCAGCTATACATTATAATACAATGCCAGTTTTAGAGCTGTATGTTTAAGTATTGATTTATTATTAGATATTCTGCTCATCGACAAGCTAGCAGGCTGCCTATCCCCCTCAGAGCAGGAATTGAAAGGTAAACGAGACACATTCATGCTCAGCGATAACCGCTTTGCTAACAATGGTAACTGCATGTAAGTGGCACAATAAAAGGTGTCGGTTCAAATGACTCTGAGCACTATGGAACGTAACATCTGAGGTCATTAGTCCCCTAGACTTAGAACTACTTAAACCTAACTAACCTAAGGACAGCACAAACATCCATGCCCGAGGCAGGATTCGAACCTGCGACCGTAGCAGCAGCGCGGTTGCAGACTGACACGCCTAGAACCGCTCGGCCACAACGGCCGACAAAAGGTGTCTGTCATTCAGTTTCTTCACGTATCAGATTTGTCCAAAACACTTCATGCTGACTTCCCCGTTTTTTCATTTCTGCCAACACCAGCACCCTAGCAGTTGTAGTGTCAAAATTGCATGATGAAGTTGAACACTACTGTTCCTGTTGGTAGCACCGAGCACCGATTACATCAGCATTTCCCCTCACATGTCTCCACCCACCGTAAAAACCAGTCTTGTCACTTAGATTTTTGTTCATCATTTTCAGAAAGTGCTTTTGAAGAATGCTGACGTGCATTTGCATTAAATTTTTTTTTAAACATATCATGTGTTCTATTTCTTCACATTGGGAATGCTGTTATTCCAATCACAACACTCCGTGCAGTCAGACTTCTTTGTGTCACCTATACTTGCTTCACACAAAGAGAAAGACTGGGTGTGATGAAAGCTCAAAAAGTAGTAAGATTCCTTCACACGGTGAAAGCAAAATTATGTTCTACTACAAATTCAAAAGAACAATTTCAAATATTTACCAAAAATTGCGAAAAACATAATACAGAATAAAAATATCGGCCCTTGATGTTGTCATTTCGGTATTGATATATCGTGGAAAAGAATATTGTCAACATATATCACCATTTTTTGGAAAAAATATCGATATATTGAAATTTTATCAACAGCCCTAGTCAACGTATCGCTCTGTTGGCCATTGTCAGTTTTCGTGACCGCAGCTGCTACTTCTCAACCAACTAGCTATTCAATTTGCTCACTAAGGCTGAGTGCACCCCACTTGCCAACAGCATCCAGCAAACCAGATGGTCAGCCATCCAAATACTAACCAAGCCCAATAGCATTTAACTTTGGTGAATTGACAGGAACTGGTGTTACCAGTGCGCCAAGGCCATTGGCTCCCTTATGATCTATATCTCTCAAAATCCTAGGGAACCAAAGCGCTGTGACAAGAGCAGGTAGGTTGAATGATTGGATGGTTAAAAGGACCAAACTATGAGGCCATCAGTCCACTTTTCTTCAAACAGACATGTGTGTATGACTGTAGAGCAGAGACAGCCTACAATGCAAAACCTAGGGAAAGAATCCCCACAGCCTACAAAAGGTCAACAAGGCTTAGATAAGGGACAAAAAGAAGAAAGGGAGACAGAGGAAGAAAGGCAGGCAAGATGCCCCATCTAGGGAGCAGCCGGAAGCCCCTGAAAGCAGAGTGCAATGAGGGTACATACACCCGCAGCCCTGCCACTTACCAGAGGTACTCCACTCAGAAATTCCCTTGGAAAAATTAACAACACAGACAGGGAAAAAGGAGCACAGAGAGACAAAAGATGAACAAGTCTAACAGATGATGCAAGAGGCAGGACAAAAGTAAAAGAGCTGGTACGGTGAGGACTATGGTGGAACACCAAGCCCATACAGCCGCAACCCAGTTTGGGCATAGGAGGAAACAGAGTGTTCTGCCAACCCCGCAATGGGGCAATGAGGGTAAGAGTGTGGTAAGAGCCCACTTCATGAATAAAATGTGAAATTAAGTCAACCATTGAGGCATCATCTCCTAACACCAGAGATAATGAATCAGGGAGATTAAGAGTCCGCAGCAGGGTGGCTAGGTTGCGAGAGTCCAGCAAAATGTGGATCACTGTAAAACAGGAGCCACAACGACAATTGGATGGGTCCTCTCAACATAGGAGATGACCATGAGTCAGCCAAGTATGGCCAATGCAGACCCGTCTAAGGATGGTAGAGTCCTTGCGAGATGCCTGCATGGAGAACCTCCACAGATTCATAGTCTCATTTATCACCAATAGTTTGTTTGGTGAAGATAGAGTGAGCCATTCCATATTCCAGTCACCTAAAACTTGACAAGTAATACCAATCAGAGGTCTGTCTCCAGAATACTGATCTCAAGAGTCAGTTCATGTTAGGCAGTTTGGTCAGGCTATCAGCGAGTTCATTCCCCAGGATCCCGACGTGGCCAAGGGTTCAGATAAAGGTCACTGAGCATACACACTGTACAAGGAATCCTGGATAGCAATGACAAAGGAATGGTGAGGGCAGCAATGGTCAAAAGCCTGCAAACTGCTCAAGGAGTCGCTGCAGATGAGAGAGGACTCACCAGTGCAGTTACAAAGACACTCAAGACCTCAAGAGGTGGCTACCAACTGCACAGTGAAAATACTACAGCCATCTGGCTAGGAGCGCAGTTCAGTATGACCCATGCAAGTACAAGCAAAGCCTACATGACCAGCAACCATCGAGCGGTCAGTGTAGACTACTTCTGAACTCCTAGATGCACCAAGGATGGAGAGAAATTGGCGGCATTGGGCCTCAGGATGAACTGAGTCCTTTGGACCTCATGATAGGTCAAGAGGAAGCTGTGGCCGACAGATGTGCCACAGAGATGTACATGAGTGGGTCTAAAGGGGAGGTGGAAGAGGTAACAATGGAAGTTCAGAGAGGATAGACCGGATGTGGATTGCAATCATAATCCCTGATCTGAGGGATCTGAGCCGCTGTTGCAGGGACTGGATTACTGTGTTTGTAAAAGAGATGGTAATTCGAATGCTTAGGGGAGCTGCGAATGTGGGTAGCATAATTGACAAGCTGTTGTTGGCACCTGACCCGCAATAGAGGGATTCCAGGCTCCACGAATAACCTCTTCACAGGGATAGTTCAAAAGGCTCCTGTTGCAAGTCAAATCCCACAATGGTGTATTGGATCAAGTATCTGCAGTGCTGAGGATGATGCCGAACCGTACGCCAGACTCTCATAATCAAGGCGGCATTGTATCAGGGCTTTGTAAAGCAGCAGAAGGGTAGTGCAATCTGTGCCCTAGCTGGTGTTACTCAGGCAGCAGAGTGTATTAAGGTGCAGCCAGCTGCTAGCTAAGATGGGGAACCCCATCAACCAACAATAGAAGACCAGTCCTAAGAAATGATAAGTCTGTCCTCACCACATTGAGTTGTTAGTCATCGAGGTAACATTCTGGTTTGGGAGAAGGGTATGACATCGACAGAAAAGCGTAACCCGAGTCTTGGCGGCTGAAAACCAAAAGTCATGGATGAGGTCTCATGCCTTCCAGAAGGGTCGTCGAGCAGATGCGCGAAACTATAGACCTATATCTCCGACGTGGATCTGTTGTAGAATTTTAGAACATGTTTTTTGCTCGTGTATCATGTCATTTCTGGAAACCCAGAATCTACTCTGTAGGAATCCACATGGATTTCCGAAACAGCGATCATGTGAGACCCAACTCGCTTTATTTGTTCATGAGACCCAGAAAATATTAGATACAGGCTCCCAGGTAGATGTCATTTTCCTTGACTTCCGGAAGGCGTTCGATACAGTTCCGCAATGTCGCCTGATAAACAAATTAAGAGCCTATAGAGTATCAGCCCAGCTGTGTGGCTGGATTGAAGAGTTTTTAGCAAACAGAACACAGCATGTTGTTCTCAATGGAGAGACGTCTACAGACGTTAAAGTAACCTCTGGCGTGCCACAGGGGAGTGTTGTGGGACCATTGCTTTTCACAATATATATAAATGACCTAGTAGATAGTGTCAGAAGTTCCATGCGGCTTTTCGCGGAAGATGCTGTAGTATACAGAGAAGTTGTAGCATTAGAAAATTGTAGCGAAATGCAGGAAGATCTGCAGCGGATAGGCACTTGGTGCAGGAAGTGGCCACTGACCCGTAACAAAGACAAATGTAATGTATTGCGAATACATAGAAGAAAGGATCCTTTATTGTATGATTATATGATAGCGGAACAATCACTGGTAGCAGTTACCTCTGTAAAATATCTGGGAGTATGCGTGCAGAACGATTTGAAGTGGAATGATCATATAAAATTAATTGTTGGTAAGGTGGGTACCAGGTTGAGATTCATTGGGAGAGTCCTTAGAAAATGTAGTCTGTCAACAAAGCAGATGGCTTACAAAACACTCGTTCGACCTATACTTGAGTATTGCTCATCAGTGTGGGATCCGTACCAGGTCGGGTTGACGGAGGAGATAGATAAGATCCAGGGAAGAGTGGCACGCTTTGTCACAGGGTTATTTGGTAAGCGTGATAGTGTTATGGAGATGTTTAGCAAACTCAAGTGGCAGACTCTGCAAGAGAGGCGCTCTGCATCGCCGGGTAGCTTGCTGTCCAGGTTTGGAGAGGGTGAGTTTCTGGGTGAGGTATCGAATATATTGCTTCCCCCTACTTATACCTCCCGAGGAGATCACGAATTTAAAATTAGAGAGATTCGAGCGTGCACGGAGGCTTTCCGGCAGTCGTTCTTCCCGCGAACCGTACGCGACTGGAACAGGAAAGGGAGGTAATGACAGTGGCACGTAAAGTGCCCTCTGCCACACACCGTTGGGTGGTTTGTGGAGTATAAATGTAGATGTAGAGTAGATGTAGATGCACCTTTCGTATGGTACCTTGCAGCTGATGTTGTGCGACACCCACACTAGAGGAACAATAGCAGAGGCAAAAGCCATCAGCATACAAGGAGGACAATATTGAGGATCCACAGCTACTAGAAAGAGATGGGCATTTAGTACAGAGCCCTGTGGGACTCCATTCTCTTGGATATGGGGGTGGGGGGTATTGTGGGAAGCACCGACTCAAATCAGGAACACACAGTGTGACAGGAAGTTCTGGATGAAAATCAGGAGAGAACCCCACAGACCCCGGTCATGTAAGGTAGCAAGGATGTGGTGTTATCTTTTGTGAGTCGAAGAAGACGGATGTAAGGTGTTGACGTCGACCAAAAACTATTTGGATGGCAGCCAGGTAAACCAGAATATCAGTAGTGGAATGGCCTTGGCAGAAACCACCTTGGGATGGAACCAGAAGCCTCACGCAGCCAACACAGCTGCTGGCTCGCCGTGCATTCAAGCAACTTACAGAGAACATTGATGAGACTTATTGGGCAATAACTCTCCATCTCTAGAGGGTGCTTACACAGTTTCAGCACTGAGACAATGATGCTTTCTCGCCATTGTGATGGGAACTCACGCTTGCTCCAGATGCAGTTAAAGATGGCAAAAATATGACACTGACAAACCACTGGTAGGTGCTTGATCATTTGGTTGTGGATGTGGTCTGGCCCTGGAATTGTATCTGGACAGAGGGTTAGGGCACTGACGAATTCCTATTTGCTGAACGGAGCATTATATGGCTGCATGTGGTGTATAGTAACAGATAATTGCTTTCAGTCCACTCACTGTTTTATAGCATGAAACGCAGGTTGATAATTCTCAGACGCTGAGGCTTGTGCATAGTGCTCAAGGAGAGGTGTGGGAAGGAGGGGGACATGGTCAAATGGTTGAAACGTATTGTTCCCAACATTTATTAGGTGGTGGACCCACATACGAAGCCATTTAAAGGCAACAAGGTGCTCCATTGTTGGATGCTGCATATGGCATTGGAGAGCCCACCTGTGATTTCTAATGGCCTTGGCAATTTCTGAGCTCTACCAAGGTACTGTCTTCCAAACGGCAGATCCCACAGAATAGGGCATCACTCAGTCAGCTGCTGACAGAATGACTGCTGTTGGACTCTGGGCAGCCATATCAATACCTCCATGTGGGGGGAGTGCAGTGGAGGTGGAGGTGAAAGCATCCTAGTCGCTGTTGTTGAGGGCCCACCTTGATGAGCACCCACGGCAACATTGCTAAGAGAGGGACATGAAAATGGGGGAATAATCTTCGTTGCTGTAATTTTCCAGTTGCTGCACAGCTGAAATGGATCAGGGATGAAACTTCCTGGCAGATTAAAACTGTGTGACGGATCGAGGCTCGAACTCAGGACCTTTGCCTTGTGCGGGCAAGGGCTACCATCTGAGCGACCCAAGCAAGACTCACAACCCGTCTCCACAGCTTCAATTCTGCCAGTACCTCGTACTGTCAGTGCACACTCCGCTGCAGAGTAAAAATCTCATTCTGGGTCAGGGGTGTCCTAATCTTGGCAGTGCTACACCGCTTCACTGCAGGTGGGGTAGTGGCACAGGTGGACTAGCAACTAGAAAGTGGAGTGTTATTCATCAGGGAAGAAGATGTTATCTACATCAGCCATCACTGCACACTAAGGCTGACATGCAATACATGGGAAATGAGGAATGAAGTGTGCAGGTTGGAGGAGGCATTTTCAAAATTACACTGAGAGGCAGAGAGGAAAGGAGTGTTCTGAGGATGGGGAAAGGCATGCTGTTGTGTCAACGGAAGAATTCCACCATTGTTAGAAGTAACAGGTTGCAATATGCACAACTTGAGTGATCCAGACTTGTGAAGACACATGTGAAATTCAATTATTTTTGTGTGAGACGGACAGCCAGGGATACCCATGGGGCATCCTGGAGCCACAAACCTGTTTTCAACAAACAGGGCTACATGTGGTCAATTGCTATGAGCACATAAGACTAAGAGGGGCAAAGTGACTGGAACTGCACAACGTGGGTTGCTGATGAACAGGACAACTTGTGACATAGGGGGCTGACATTTTACCATCCAGCTATTGTTGTGGGGATTCCCTGCATGAAAACAACTCAGCCACTGTTGTACTGGCTAGATATACCACTAGGGATACTCCCAGCAAGAAACCAGAGTGACATTATGTCTATAATACTGTAGAAGCTGAACTCATTTTCTCCCTGAATCAAATCGTAGCAACCTGGGAGGGTCATATTTCTTTGAAACAGATGCTTCAGCACTTGCAGCAGTACCAGGATAAACAAAGTCATATGCTCATGACTATGAGTGTTTTGATATCTGGCACCATAATAACTCTGGCTCTGTTCTATGCAACTTTCATCTACCTTGAGCTGCCCACCTGTTTGATCCCTGGTACACCAGCTACCAGTAGACTGGACCACCTGTTGAGCACACGGTACAATTAAGTGAAAAACAAAGTGCCAATTGGAAAGATAAAAAAATTTTCTGCTATTATCTGTAGTTGTTCTATATTTGTTGGTGATGGTATTAGAGAGTTTGTCATGTCACATAAACATTTACTGTGACTGATGGTATGAATTTGCTTCTCAGTAACTGGAGTGATACAGATTCTTTTCTTGTGCTGTAATTCATTGATGAGACTAATGACATAGTGCCTTAATTGATTTTATGTGTGATGGTTAACAAGGGATGTGAATGATTTAAGGCACGTTAAAGATTTTCCTGTGGTTATGTGGAGTAGTAGAAGCCAGTGTTAACAGTTGTATTCCATTCTATGTAATTTTGTGGAGAATTTATTAAGCCAAATTATTGATAAAGAGTTATTAAGGTTTGACCAATGAGAGTGGAAAATTTGATAATACTACCCTTTTAGTTTATAAGTGGTCATATAAAGAAGTTACCAGTAGTGTGTAAATGAAAAGCCAGTGGGCTGAAGTCACATGTTTAGTACTCTGTCAGTGAAACTTCTGGTTTAAACAGACTAATCTTCAGAAAAATGTGCTGTACACAATTATCAGTGTGGGAATGTATATTGAGACTTTTCAGAATGATCATGACCTGAACCCAGAGATGGATAAGACAAAGAGGGGAACTGTGTAGTGCCATCACTATTTTTTGAGGTACTTAGTGAAACAGTGGCATTGCCACAGGTGTTGCAAAAGGCCCAAGGAAGCAAGCAACTGCAGGCATGGCCAATACACTATTACCTCAGATGCAGTAATGAAATAGTCGATGTCCACACAGCACTCCTAGCCAGGGACCAGAAGCTCAATAACATTGGTACAGCAAATGGCAAAGCATAACAGCATTGGCTGGGCGGTTACGACATCTCACAGCTGCAGGCTTTTTCTCGTGTACATGGTTGGAAGCAGTGCTTCAGCAAAACAAGAAGATGCCAAACTTGTAGAAATATCCTCATTTTTAGCCAAAGACATCTCAGTCTGGCAGCACCATCTATGAGGAGAGACTACACCAGGCGACATGTTTCTGTAAACAGCCACCACAAGACCTAGTTTCTCCATCATTGACAGGCCTGCTGTGGACTTGGCACATTCTAGCTGGTGGGCCATCTCCAGGCACAGCCAGCTGCTTTACCACCTACAGCATACCTTCACGTGTAAAGGCAAACACCATTGCTGAAGGCTGTATAAAGCTACAAAAATCACAGTGGGACACCGCACCTACCGCCATATCATGACCTGAGTTGCAGAGCTGTGCCCAGATGGTACACATGCTTCTGTGGGCTCCGTATTGTCAGCATTCCTGCTCAGCCGCTGATGCCAAGCCGGCCACTGGCCACTGTGACATCGGCACCGCTGCACTCACTGCTGTCAGGGCCCAACTGGGTGGGGTGGGCGGAATGGCAGGTTGCTGCCACAGAGCATCACTGCAAGTGTTGTAATTTGTGTGCTAATAAAAGTGTATGACAATTAATTATGTTTCCTTGAGCACCCACTGGTCATTATTCTGATTATTGCCCACTGCCTCAACTCTACCCTGCCACCATGGAGCTCATCCACACTGGGCATCTACAAATACAAAGAAACCCAAAGAGAACAAGACTGTTCAAGGCTTAATTAATACTGTGACCCACAACCTTGGTGTATGGGAAATAAGGAGAGAGAGAGAGCAAAACTACTGTGGCTATGTCATCCCACCAGAATTCTATTGTAACCCCAACTTCCATTTACATAAAATTGTATCTATAGCTAGGTCTCAAACGTCTTTTCTCAGAACTAAAAAACGAGGTCACACACACACACACACACACACACAGAGCAAGAGAGAAAGACAGAAAGAGAGAGAGAAAATTGTATCTATAGCTAGGTCTCAAACATCTTTTCTCAGAGCTAAAAAACGAAGTCACACACACACAGAGCAAGAGAGAAAGACAGAAAGAGAGAGAGAGATTGATAGGAGTGAGGCCTGCTGTGCCAGGTGGAGTGGATGAAAGGAACAAGGAAGAGGGGGGTGGGGAAGAAAATGTTGAAGGAGAGAAAAGGTGGATAGGTGGTGGATAAAGGAAGGACAGGCAGCAAGGGAATGTGACAGGAACATGGCATCGCCAAGCAGGAGAAGACCGCCCTATACCACTGTCTCTTCCTCTACTCTGTAGTTGATAGTATAATTGGTATGATGTCAACTTTATCATGATGCCACATGTATTTGACTTCCTCAGCCAGTTGGACTTTTTTTTTTCAATTTTTTCTCCTGTTTTCTTCTGTATATTTGTTGTATTGGGTATGGATATTTCGATTAGTTGTGTTAATTTCTTCTTTTTATTGGTGAGTATGATGTCAGCTTTGTTATGTGGTGTTGTTTTATCTGTTATAATGGTTCAGTTCCAGTATAATTTGTATTCATCATTCTCCAGTACATTTTGTGGGAACATGTTGTTTTATTAGTTTATGTTGTATGGCAAGTTGTTGATGTATTATTTTTGCTACATTGTCATGTCTTCTGGGGTATTCTGTATTTGCTAGTATTGTACATCCGCTTGTGATGTGATCTACTGTTTCTATTTGTTGTTTGCAAAGTCTGCATTTATCTGTTGTGGTATTGGGATCTTTAATAATATGCTTGCTGTATTATCTGGTGTTTATTGTTTGATCCTGTATTGCAATCATGAATCCTTCCATCTCACTGTATATATTGCCTTTTCTTAGCCATCTGTTGGATGTGTCTTGATCGATGTGTGGCTGTGTTAGATGATACGGGTGCTTGCCATGTAGTGTTTTCTTTTTCCAATTTACTTTCTTCGTATCTGTTGATGTTATATGATCTAAAGGGTTGTAGAAGTGGTTATGAAACTGTGTATTTTGCTAGTTTCTGCTCGTTCTATAAAGAATTTTCTTAAATTGCCTACCTGTCCACAATGTAGGTTTTTTATGTCGATAAATTATTATTATTATTATTATTATTATTACTATTATTATTATTACGCAGAGCCTATGAATGAATATCTAAAAAATACCGAACCTGGTCACATGTTCACATACTACTGTTACAAAATCTACGGAAGGAGGTAGAAGGACAGGGGAACTACCACTAGGTGCTAAATGGTTGGAATCCATGGCTCTTCACATAACATGCAGTTCAGAGGCTTGTCTGCTCTGTAAAGTAAGATAGCTGATATGTGGCATCTCTCCAAAAAGAGCGCAACGCTGGCACACATACATACAATGTTTCGGGGCACACCGTTCATCGTACACTGTTGAACATGGATCTCCACAGCAGACCACTCCTACATGTTCACATGTTGACCGAATGACATAGTCAATTACGACCTTCATGTCGGCTCTTTGGGTCAATTGTTTTGCTACACTTGGTCGCTGATTGTCTCCACAAATGCCATCATTGTGGTGAATGGCAGCTCGAAACGTGCAGCATGTCACGATTGCAGGTTGGTGCAAGCAGTATTATGCTATGGGAATTTTCTCCTGCGCTTGCATGGGATCTGTGGCACTAATGGAAGACACGCTGACAGCTGCAAACCACCTGCATCCCTTCCTGCTTGATATCTTCCATGATGGCTACGCCACCTTTCAGCAGTACAATTATCCATGTCTCAGAGCCAGAACCGTGCTAAACTTGTTTATGGAGCATTATAACGAATTCAGGTTGATATTGTGATGACCAAATTCATGTGATGTAAATCCTTATGACCAAATCGGTCTTTCTGTGCTGGTACTGCAAACGGCTGAAAGCAAGGGGAAATTACAGACATAATTTTTCCCGAGGGCATGCAGCTTTACTGTATGGTTAAATGATGACAGCGTCCTCTTGGGTAAAATATTCTGAAGGTAAAATAATCCCCCATTCAGATCTCCGGGCAGGGACTGCTCAGGAGGACGTTGTTATCAGGAGAAAGAAAACTGGCATTCTACGGGTCAGAGTGTGGAAAGTCAGATACCTTAATCGGGCAGGTAGGTTAGAAAATTTAAAAAGGGAAATGGATAGGTTAAAGTTAGATATAGTGGGAATTAGTGAAGTTCGGTGGCAGGAGGAAGGAGACTTCTGGTCAAGTGAATACAAGGTTATAAATACAAAATCAAATAGGGGTAATGCAGGAGTAGGTTTAACAATGAATAAAAAAAATAGGAATGCGAGTAAGCTACTACGAACAGCATAGTGAATGCATTATTGTGGCCAAGATAGACACAAAGCCCATGACTACCACAGTAGTACAAGTTTTTATGCCGACTAGCTCCACAGATGACAAAGAGATTGATGAAATGTATGATGAGATAAAATAAATTATTAAGATTGTGAAGGGAGATGAAGATTTAGTAGTCATGGGTGACTGGAATTCGATAGTAGGAAAAGGAAGAGAAGGAAACGTAGTAGGTGAATATGGAATGGGGGTAAGGAATGAAAGAGGAAGCCGCCTGGTAGAATTTTGAACAGAGCATAAATGAATCATAGCTAACACTTGGTTCAAGAATCATAAAAGAAGGCTGTATACATGGAAGAAGTCTGGAGATACTGAAAGGTTTCAGATAGATTATATAATGGTAAGACAGAGGTTTAGGAACCAGGTTTTAAATTGTAAGACATTTCCAGGGGCGGATGTGGACTCCAACCACAATCTATTGGTTATGAACTGTATATTAAAACAGAAGAAACTGCAAAAAGGTGGGAATTTAAGGAGATGGGACCTGGATAAACTGAAAGAACCAGAGGTTGTAGAGAGTTTCAGGGAGAGCTTTAGGGAACAATTGACAAGAATGGGGGGGGGGGGGGGGGGAATACAGTAGAAGAAGAATGGGTAGCTTTGAAAGATGAAATAGTGAAGGCACCAGAGGATCAAGCAGGTAAAAAGACAAGGGCTAATAGAAATCCTTGGGTAACAAAAGAGATACTGAATTTAATTGATGAAAGGAGAAAAGACAAAAATGCAGTAAATGAAGCAGGCAAAAAGGAATACAAACATCTCAAAAATGAGATCAACAGGAAGTGCAAAACGGCTAAGCAGGGATGGCTAGAGGACAAATGTAAGGATGCAGAGGCGTATTTCACTAGGGGTAAGATATATACTGCCTATAGGAAAATTAAAGAGACCTTAGGAGAAAAGAGAACCACTTGCATGAATATCAACAGCTCAGATGGAAACCCAGTTTTAAGCAAAGAAGGGAAAGCAGATAGGTGGAAGGAGTATATAGAGGGTCTATACATGGGCAATGTACTTGAGGACAATATTAGGGAAAAGGAAGAGGATGTAGATGAAGATGAAGATGAAATGGGGGATACGATACTGCATGAAGTTTGACAGAGCACTGAAAGACCTAAGTCGAAACAAGGCCCCGGGACTAGACACCATTCCATTAGAACTACTGATAGCCTTGGGAGAGCCAGTCTTGACAAAACTCTACCATCTGGTGAGTAAGATCTATGAGACAGGGGAAATACCTTCGGACTTCAAGAAAAATATAATAATTCCAATCCCAAAGAAAGCAGGTGTTGACAGATGTGAAAATTACCAAACTATCAGTTTAATAAGCCATGGCTGCAAAATACTAACACGAATTATTTACAGATGAATGGTAAACTAGTAGAAGTCGACCTTGGAAAAGATCAGTTTGGATTCCGTAGAAATGTTGGAACACGTGAGGCAATACTGATCCTACGACTTATCTTAGAAGATATAGTAAGGAAAGGCAAACCTACGTTTCTAGCATTTGTAGACTTAGAGAAAGCTTTTGACAATGTTGACTGGAATACTCTCTTTCAAATTCTAAAGGTGGCAGGGGTAAAATACAGGGAGCGAAAGGCTATTTACAATTTGTACAGAAACCAGATGGCAGTTATAAGAGTCGAGGGACATGAAAGGGAAGCAGTGGTTGGGAAGGGAGTAAGACAGGGTTGTAGCCTCTCCCCAATGTTATTCAATCTGTATATTGAGCAAGCAGTAAAGGAAACAAAAGAAAAATTCGGAGTAGGAATTAAAATCCATGAAGATGAAATAAAAACTTTGAGGTTTGCCGATGACATTGTAATTCTGTCAGAGACAGCAAAGGACCTGGAAGAGCAGCTGAACGGAATGGACAGTGTATTGAAAGGAAGATATACGATGAACATCAACAAAAGCAAAACGAGGATAATGGAGTGTAGTTGAATTAAATTGGGTGATGCTGAGGGTATTAGATTAGGAAATGAGACACTTAAAGTAGTAAATGAGTTTTGCTATTTGGGAGCAAAATAACTAATGATGGTTGAAGTAGAGAGGATATAAAATGTAGACTGGTGTTTCTGAAGAAGAGAAATTTGTTAACATTGAGTATAGATTTAAGTGTCAGGACATCGTTTCTGAAAGTATTTGTATGGAGTGTATCCATGTATGGAAGTGAAACATGGACGATAAATAGTTTGGACAAGAAGAGAATAGAAGCTTTGGAAATGTGGTGCTACAGAAGAATGCTGAAGATGAGATGGGTAGATCACATAACTAATGAGGAAGTATTGAATAGGATTGGGGAGAAGAGAAGTTTGTGGCACAACTGGACTAGAAGAGGGGATCGGTTGGTAGGACATAGTCTGAGGCATCAAGTGATCACCAATTTAGTATTGTAGGGCAGCACGAAGGGTAAGAATCGTAGAGGGAGACCAAGAGATGAATACACTAAAAAGATTCAGAAGGATGTAGATTGCAGTAGCTACTGGGAGGTGAAGGACCTTGCACAGGATAGAGTAGCATGGAGAGCTGCATCAAACCAGTCTCAGGACTGAAGACCACAACAATAACAACTTCTGAAGCACTGGAAGTGTGATTGCACTATACAATGCATCTTGTCAGCCACACATAGCTTACATCACATGATCTTGCAGCCAATGGCAGCAGATATTCAGAGCATACAACACGTGATGTAGTCAGCCAATAACAACATCACTGTTAAGTAGCGCAAACACACAAATACACAAAGTTAATGGTTTAAATTAGAATACATGCAGTATAGCCACAAGAAAAGCTAATGTTATAACCCCCCAAGCTCAGGGGTTTTAATATGCAGAAGGACAGAGAGGTATGGTTTGGTAGAGGGGGGCAACTCACACCAAAGCTTGCAGAGAACATCGGCAAGTGTGTCACTGACTTTATTGCATTGAAGGCACACAGCGGGCCCTCTGCTGATGGTGCTGTGTGGTGTGTGCGCGTGGGTCAGCACCGATGCCAATGCCAAAATCCACTGCTTCAGCGACTGGCCCCCCAGCCTTGCAGATGTAGCGCTCCTATTCACGCCGCAGCTATGGGGCTGCCGCATGTGTTGGCTGTGCCAGAAGCCCGGTACTTGGCTGGCTGCTCCCTCAACTGCAACTTATGGAACCCATGCAGAGTGCCCAAGGGAAACAGCCGATCACTGTCATCATAGTGAGCCTTAGCAGCTTCGGCCATCCATCCAGGGCAGCTTGGTCAATCACCGCACATAGCTCTGTACCTGGGAGGCCAAGAGTTCACGCCCCGGTCCCAACCCTGTGGATGGTAGCTTGCAGTCTGCCAGACGAAGTCACCCAGAGAACAGTGACTACCGTATTTACTCGAATCTAAACCGCACTTTTTTTCCGGGTTTTGTAATGCAAAAAATTGCCTGCGGCTTAGAATCGAGTGCAAAGTAAGCGGAAGTTCTGAAAAAATGTTGATAGGTGCCGCCACAACTAACTTCTGCCATCGAATATATGTAGCACTACACAGGCATGCTTTGCAGGCATAAAGATAAATGCTGATGCCAAAACCTCTGCGTCAGTAAATAAATTTAAAAAAGAAGGTGGAAGACGAGCTTTTTTTCTCCGCCCCGAGTTTCGACCACTGCATTTTCATACATTATCTAACTAAGTAAATACAAATTCCGTATTGTTCATCTTCGAATGTAGCAGCATTTCAATGTACTACGAAAATCCAACTGGCAAGACTGTTTGGGATGTTCGTCAATATGGCCAACTCTACATTCTGAATTTTTTCCTACCTATGAGAAGAGATGGTTGCTAATAGGAACTTTTATGAACTGTGAATGACATGCAGTATTCTCTTCACAATAAGAATAATACGAATATAAACATTTTGCCATGTATTCTTTTGTGTTTGCCGCTATCTCATTTAAATCCTGTCTGCCTAATTAACTACGAAACAAGAGAGAGACAACAGCAAACCCAGAAGAATATACGTATCATGTCATATTTATATTCGTATTATTCACTAGGCATGACCCGCACCTCTATAGGTGTGGGAAGGGGAGGCTAGCAAAGCTTATAGGTAATAGTGTGGTGGGGTCACTTATGGAAAAATTCCTGTAGTAGTTGGTGTTAGAGCTGCACCTTTTTTAGATTATATCTGCATAAAGGAAGGCCCTCTAACTAGGCGCTCACCTTCAGAGGATGTCATGTTCCCAAGCAGAGAAGGAATTAACATATTTCATCAAAATATAAGAGGTATTTTAGATAAGTTACTGAACTGCTTGGATAATGGATAATGGAATGTAGTCTAATTAAGTTGGGTGATGCAGAGGGAATTAGATTAGGAAATGAGGCACTTAAAGTAGTAAAGGAGTTTTGCTATTTGGGGAGCAAAATAACTGATGATGGTCGAAGTAGAGAGGATATAAAATGTAGGCTGGCAATGGCAAGGAAAGCGTTTCTGAAGAAGAGAAATTTGTTAACATCCAGTATTGATTTAAGTGTCAGGAAGTCATTTCTGAAAGTATTCGTATGGAGTGTAGCCATGTATGGAAGTGAAACATGGACAATAAATAGTTTGAACAAGAAGAGAATAGAAGCTTTCGAAATGTGGTGCTACAGAAGAATGCTGAAGATTAGATGGGTAGATCACATAACTAATGAGGAAGTATTGAATAGGATTGGGGAGAAGAGAAGTTTGTGGCACAACTTGACCAGAAGAAGGGATCAGTTGGTAGGACATGTTCTGAGGCATCAAGGGATCACCAATTTAGTATTGGAGGGCAGCGTGGAGGGTAAAAATCGTAGAGGGAGACCAAGAGATGAATACACTAAGCAGATTCAGAAGGATGTAGGTTGCAGTAGGTACTGGGAGATGAAAAAGCTTGCACAGGATAGAGTAGCATGGAGAGCTGCATCAAACTAGTCTCAGGACTGAAGACCACAACAACAACAACTGAACTGCTTAAAGATGTTGACTCTGACATTATTGGTATATCAGAGCACCACTTAATTAATTCGGCTTTCTTTACCAGGAGACAGATTAGCTGTTTATTTTTCAAGGAGTTCCTTGAGGGGTTAGTAAAAGGGTAAATGGCCTATCAGACCATGATGTACAAATTTTAACACTAAAAGGCTTTTGTACTCAAACAAATGTCACTATGTAGGAAAGTTAATCCAACAGCAATGGAGAGCGTTTTACGCCTTGTCAAGGAACAAGTGATACAGTCAGAAATGAAGCACGGCAATTGACTAGATTTTTAAATCTAAGATGACTCTAATCTCTGTGCAGAATGTAATGTACTAAAGAGGCGTCTGCAAAGATTTTCAAACGGAGAAAAATTTTCACTAAACTATTGCTCATTACATCTTCTATCATACGCCATATATTATTTGGTTCTTGTTGATCATTATCAAAGAAAGCAGCAGTGTAAGTAACAACAAACAGCAGTCTCTCCCCATTGTTTCGCTAATGAGACGATCCCTCTCTTTCTTATATATATGTAAGCGGCGGTAGCGTGCACAAAAGCAAGCCATGCCGCAATCGGCGACAGGCCGTAAACACTGATTATCAGAATGCGACAAACAATGCTTGACACAGTATAGTAATGGATTTTCAGCTCAGAGTGACGTAAACACCTATAACAAAGAGAACGGCATTTATCAGATCAAAGAAAAATAAGCAATCAATTCAAACCAGATGAAGCACGTGAAAAAGGAAGGGTACCCGTATAAATACAGACGGAGCGCCTGACGCATAGCAATGGCTACCTGATAAAGCTTAACTGCTAAGCTTACGACTCGAACCAAACTACTAAAGCTGTATCCTCATTCATTCGACCTAAATTGTGTCTCATATTACAATGGACCAACTTTGTTTCGATTTGGAGGTGCGGCCTAAAACTTTCCTCTCTTCTTGAATTTCGAGTCGCAAATTTCAGGTGCGGCTTAGATTCGTGAAATTGTTTTTTCCTTGATTTAGAGTCTCATTTTTAAGGTGCGGCTTAGATTCGAGTGGGGCTTAGATTCGAGTAAATACGGTAGCAGCCCTCTTGCTCATCACGCCATTGCAGCTCCAAGATGTGACCCAGACCATCACAGCTATGGCACATCCATGCAGTGGAGATTGGTTGTAGTTTCAGCGAGCGATTTGGCCACCGATATCCATCACCAGAAGTTTGTTGTGGTTGGCCTGCAACTTAAACAATCTTCATTCTCTCCAGTTCTAGAGGCACACAAAACGGCGACACAACTGCCCCTCATTTGAGCCTCCAGGATCGCTTATTTACATGTTTTCCCCTATGTTTCTGATGTAGTTCCTTTGGAGGGGACACGTGGAGTATTTTTTAATAATTACATTGTCAGCCTTCCTCAGCCCATTTCTGTACATGGATCACTATATGCACCCTGGTTCCACCTGTTTCTACCTCCACCCTAGCTACATGGAAGAACAGTGCCAGGTTCTCCTGCGACACTTTGGCTACATGCTGTAACTCCGTTGGAAACTGCCTTTCTGCCTACCGCAATCCCATCATGAATTCTTTCACTGTGACCAATATGGAACTAAGTTGTCTGTTCACCACACGAAACATCACCTGTAAAATCACCACTTCACTCCTAGCATCCCCAAGTTGGTGTGCTAGCCTATGCAGCAACCTCGCTACATTCAGTTTATTGTCCAACCCATTCAACTGTTTCTGTATTTTCTCCCAATAGTTATTCAGCACCTTCTTCGTTTCATTACCACAACAAGTTAGCTCTGCTGCTAAATTGCGTAATAGTCTCATGTTATTCAACACCTCTTGTTCTAAGTTCAATAACCAAGTTGTGTGTCACTCTATGGCATCCTTCACAGAAATTGCCATCTGCTGAACCTGAACATCTGTGCTATTTAACTCCTACACTTCCTCTTCATCTGCTGTTCCCAATATTTTTTTTATTATGAAAAGGAAAGTTGCTACTCATGATATGGTGGAGATGCTGAGTTGTGGATGTTGTTGTTGTTGTGGTCTTCAGTCCCGAGACTGGTTTGATGCAGCTCCCCATGCTACTCTATCCTGTGCAAGCTTCTTCATCTCCCAGTACCTACTGCAACCTACATCCTTCTGAATCTGCTTAGTGTATTCATCTCTTGGTCTCCCTCTACGATTTTTACCCTCCACGCTGCCCTCCAATACTAAATTGGTGATCCCTTGATGCCTCAGAACATGTCCTACCAACCGATCCCTTCTTCTGGTCAAGTTGTGCCACAAACTTCTCTTCTCCCCAATCCTATTCAATACTTCCTCATTAGTTATGTGATCTACCCATCTAATCTTCAGCATTCTTCTGTAGCACCACATTTCGAAAGCTTCTATTCTCTTCTTGTTCAAACTATTTATTGTCCATGTTTCACTTCCATACATGGCTACACTCCATACGAATACTTTCAGAAATGGCTTCCTGACACTTAAATCAATACTGGATGTTAACAAATTTCTCTTCTTCAGAAACGCTTTCCTTGCCATTGCCAGTCTACATTTTATATCCTCTCTACTTCGACCATCATCAGTTATTTTGGTCCCCAAATAGCAAAACTCCTTTACTACTTTAAGTGTCTCATTTCCTAATCTAATACCCTCAGCATCACCCCACTTAATTCGACTACATTCCATTATCCTCGTTTTGCTTTTGTTGATGTTCATCTTATATCCTCCCTTCAAGACACCATCCATTCCGTTCAACTGCTCTTCCAAGTCCTTTGCTGTCTCTGACAGAATTACAATGTCATCGGCGAATCTCAAAGTTTTTATTTCTTCTCCATGGATTTTAATACCTACTCCGAATTTTTCTTTTGTTTCCTTCACTGCTTGCTCAATATACAGATTGAATAACATCGGGGAGAGGCTACAACCCTGTCTTACTCCCTTCCCAACCACTGCTCCCCTTTCATGTCCCTCGACTCTGCCATCTGGTTTCTGTACAAATTGTAAATAGCCTTTTGCTCCCTGTATTTTACCCCTGCCACCTTTAGAATTTGAAAGAGAGTATTCCAGTCAACATTGTCAAAAGCTTTCTCTAAGTCTACAAATGCTAGAAACGTAGGTTTGCCTTTCCTTAATCTTTCTTCTAAGATAAGTCGTAAGGTGTTAATATTTTGCAGCTGTGGCTTATTAAACTGATTGTTCGGTAATTTTCACATCTGTCAACACCTGCTTTCTTTGGGATTGGAATTCTTATATTCTTCTTGAAGTCTGAGGGTATTTCGCCTGTTTCATACATCTTGCTGACCAGATGGTAGAGTTTTGTCAGGACTGGCTCTCCCAAGGCCGTCATTAGTTCCAATGGAATGTTGTCTACTCCGGGGGCCTTGTTTCGACTCAGGTCTTTCAGTGCGCTGTCAAACTCTTCACGCAGTATCGTATCTCCCATTTCATCTTCATCGACATCCTCTTCCATTTCCATAATATTGTCCTCAAGTACATCGCCCTTGTATAGACCCTCTATATACTCCTTCCACCTTTCTGCTTTCCCTTCTTTGCTTAGAACTGGGTTTCCATCTGAGCTCTTGATGTTCATACAAGTGTTTCTCTTATCTCCAAAGGTCTCTTTAATTTTCCTGTAGGCAGTATCTATCTTACCCCTAATGAGATAAGCCTCTACATCCTTACATTTGTCCTCTAGCCATCCCTGCTTAGCCATTTTGCACTTCCTGTCGATCTCATTTTTGAGACGTTTGTATTCCGTTTTTGCCTGCTTCATTTACTGCATTTTTATACTTTCTCCTTTCATCAATTAAATTCAATATTTCTTCTGTTACCCAAGGATTTCTACTAGCCCTCGTCTTTTTACCTACTTGATCTTCTGCTGCCTTCACTACTTCATCCCTCAAAGCTACCCATTCTTCTTCTACTGTATTTCTTTCCCCCATTCCTGTCAATTGTTCCCTTATGCTCTCCCTGAAACTCTGTACAACCTCTGGTTCATTCAGTTTATCCAGGTCCCATCTCCTTAAATTCCCACGTTCTTGTAGTTTCTTCTATTTTAATCTACAGGTCATAACCAATAGATTGTGGTCAGAGCCCACATCTGCCCCTGGAAATGTCTTACAATTTAAAACCTGGTTCCTAAATCTCTGTCTTACCATTATATAATCTATCTGATACCTTTTAGTATCTCCAGGGTTCTTCCACGTATACAACCTTCTATCATGATTCTTAAACCAAGTGTTAGCTATGATTAAGTTGTGCTCTGTGCAAAATTCTACCAGGCGGCTTCCTCTTTCATTTCTTAGCCCCAATCCATATTCACCTACTACGTTTCCTTCTCTCCCTTTTCCTACACTCGAATTCCAGTCACCCATGACTATTAAATTTTCGTCTCCTTTCACTATCTGAATAATTTCTTTTATTTCATCATGCATTTCTTCAATTTCTTCGTCAATTGCAGAGCTAGTTGGCATATAAACTTGTACTACTGTAGTAGGTGTGGGCTTCATATCTATCTTGGCCACAATAATGCGTTCACTATGCTGTTTGTAGTAGCTTACCTGCATTCCTATTTTCCTATTCATTATTAAACCTACTCCTGCATTACCCCTATTTGACTTTGTGTTTATAACCCTGTAGTCACCTGACCAGAAGTCTTGTTCCTCCTGCCACCGAACTTCACTAATTCCCACTATATCTAACTTTAACCTATCCATTTCCCTTTTTAAATTTTCTAACCTACCTGCCTGATTAAGGGATCTGACATTCCACACTCCGATCCGTAGAACACCAGTTTTCTTTCTCCTGATAACGACATCCTCTTGAGTAGTCCCCGCCTGGAGATCCGAATGGGGGACTACTTTACCTCCGGAATATTTTACCCAAGAGGACGCCATCATCATTTAATCATACAGTAAAGCTGCATGCCCTCGGGAAAAATTACGGCCGTAGTTTCCCCTTGCTTTCAGCCATTCGCAGTACCAGCACAACAAGGCCGTTTTGGTTATTGTTACAAGGCCATATCAGTCAATCATCCAGACTGTTGCCCTTGCAACTACTGAAAAGGCTGCTGCCCCTCTTCAGGAACCACACGTTTGTCTGGCCTCTCAACAGATACCCCTCCGTTGTGGTTGAACCTACGTTATGGCTATCTGTATCGCTGAGGCACGCAAGCCTCCCCACCAACAGCAAGGTCCATGGTTCATGGGGGGGGGGGGGGGGGGGGGGGGGGGGGGGGAGTTGTGGATAGGCACAACAAAAAGACTGTCACACTATAGGATTTTGACTAACAACAGTTGGTATTGTAGTTGTAAATTGTCGTAGTTGTGTTGGAAAAGTACCAGAGCTTCAGGCACTGATAGAAAGCACTGAAGCTGAAATCGTAATAGGAACAGAAAACTGGCTAAAGCCACAGATAAATTCTGCTGAAATTTTCACAGAGGCACAAACTGTATTCAGAAAGGATATATTAAATAAAGTAGGTGGTGGTGTGTTTGTGTCTGTTGGTAGTAGTTTATCTTGTAGTGAAGTTGGAATAGATTGTTCCTGCAAATTACTATGGGTAGAGGTTATATTCAACAGCCGTACCAAACTAATAATTGGCTCCTTCTACCGACCCCCCGACTCAGATGATATAATAACTGAACTGCTCAAAGAAAACTTGAATCTCATTACAAATAAGTACCCCACTCACACAGTTATAATTGGTGGAGACTTCAATCTACCCTCAATTTGTTGGCGAAAATACATGTTCAAAGCCAGTGATAGACAGAAAACATCTTCTGAAATTGTACTAAATGCTCTCTCTGAGAATTACTTTGAACAATTAGTTCATGAGCCCACACAAATTGTAAATGGTTGCAAAAACACACTTGACCTCTTAGCCACAAATAATCCTGATTTAATAGAGAGTGTCATGATGGATACAGGTATTAGTGAAAACAAGGTCATTGTAGTGAGGCTCAAAACCATATCAACCAAAACCAAAAAATTAATGCAAAATATATCTATTCAAAACAGCAGATAAAAGTTCGCTTGATACCTTCCTAAGAGAGTGTCTCCATTCCTTCCAAGCTAATTGTGTAAGTGTATACCAGATATGGCTCAAATTCAAAGATACAGTATCGACAGCAATACATAGATTCATACTGCATAAGTTAATAAGAGACGGGACTGATCCACCATGGTACACAAAACACATCAGAACACTGTTGCAGAAGCAACGAAAAAAGCATGCCAAATTCAGGAGAACGCAAAATCCCCAAGACTGGCTATGTTTCATGGAATTTCCATAATTCCTTCACGGCAGAAGATGAAGTAAATATTCCAGAATTCGAAACCATAGCAGCTGTTAGCATGAGTGACATAAAAGTAGATATCTTAGGTGTTGCGAAACAACTCAAATCACTTAATAAAGGCAAGTCTTCCGGTCCAGATGGTACACCAATCAGGTTCCTTTCAGAGTATGCAGAGACAATAGCACCTTTCTCAGCAATCATATACAACCGCTCACTTGACGAAAGGTCTGTTCTAAAAGACTGGAAAGTAGCACAGGTCACACCAATATTCAAGAAAGGAAATAGGAGTAACCCATTGAATTACAGACCCATATCACTGACCTCAATTTGCAGTAGGATTTTGGAGTATATACTGTACTCGAACATCACATGAATCACCTTGATGAAAATGACTTATTGATACATAACCAACACGGACTCAGAAATTATTGTTGTTGTGCAACACAGCTAGCTCTTTATTACCATGAAGCAATAAGTGCTGTCGACAAGGGATCTCGGATCGATTCCGTATTCCTAGATTTCCAGAAGGCTTTTGATACCGTTCCTCACAAGTGACTATTAATCAAATTGCGTGCATATGGAGTATCGTCTCAGTTGTGTGAGTGGATTCATGATTTCCTCTTAGAGAGGTCACAGTTCATAGTGATAGATGGTAAATCATCGAGTAGAACAGAAGTCATATCTGGCGTTCCGCAAGGTAGGTCCTCTGTTGTTCCTGATTTACATAAATGATCTAGGTGATAATCTGAGCAGCCCCCTTAGACTGTTTGCAGATGATGCTTTAATTTACCGTCTAGTAAAATCATCAGACAATCAATTCCAATTACAAAATGATCTAGAGAGACTTTCTGTGTGGTGCGAAAAGTGGCAATTGACACTAAACAAAGAAAAGTGCGAGGTCATCCACATGGGTATTAAAAGAAATCTGATAAATTTTGGATATATGATAAATTGCACAAATCCAAGGGCTGTCAATTTGACTAAATACCTAGGAATTACAATTACGAGCAACTTAAATTTATTTACAAAATTTCAATCACCAACTTTCTCTTTCGAATGCGAAAATATTTTGTTGACACCCACCTATGTAGAGAGAAATGATCATCATAATAAAATAAGAGAAATCAGAGCTCTAACGGAAAGATTTAGGTGTTCCTTTTTCCCACGCGCCGTTCGAGAGTGGAATGGTAGAGAAGTAGTATGAAAATGGTTCGATGAACCCTCTGCCAGGCACTTAAGTCTGGTTTGCTGAGTAACCATGCAGATGTAGATGCCTTTGTCAAAAATAGATGAGACACACACACACACACACACACACACACACACACACACACACACACTGAGAGGCATGGTTTGGGAGGAGAGGTGACTCATATCAAAGTGTGCAGAGAAACACCAGCAAGTGTGTCACTGACTTTATCACATAGTAGGTACACAGCAGGTCTTCCGCTGATCCTGTGATGGCGCCAAGCGGCATTCACGCGTGGGTCAGTGCCAATGCCAGAATCCACTGTGTCGGCACCTGGGCACCTGGTGCTCTCACTCAGGCCACAGCTAAGTGGCAGCGATGCTTTCTAGCTGCATTGGTATCCCGGGACATGCCTGGCTGCTCCCTCAAGCACAATTCGTTGACCCCATGTAGAGCGCCGAAGTGAAACAGCCAACTGCCATTGTCACAGTATGCCTTAACAGCTCCAGCCGTCTGTCCAGGGCAGCTCGGTAAATGGCTGCAGACAGCTCTGTCTATACTTGGCAGGCAGAAATGAGAGTTCGCTCCCTGGCCCCACTCATGCGGATGGCAGCTTGCAGTCCACCAGATGATGTCACCCAGAAAGCAGAGGCTAGCAGCTCTCTTGCTTCTAGCACCAGTGCAGCTCCAAGGTGCAGTATGCACCACTACAGTTATGGCGCATCCGTGCAGCAGAGGTTGTTGTTGGCAATTGCAGCAGGCCACTTAACAGCTGATATCAATTATCAAAATGTTGTCATGGTTGGCCTACAACTTAAACAATCATCATTCTCTCTAGTTCTAGACATGCACAAAATGGCGACACTACTGCCCCCCACTTGAGCCTCCCGGCTCACTTATTCATACGTCTTTTCCCTACACCTCTGATGTAATGCCAGTGTATAAGTGGAGTTCTCTTTAATGATTACTACATCAGCTTTCCTCAGCCCGCTTCAGCCCCTACACACAGATCATTAGGCACTGTTGTAACTGCAATGTATGGGTTCCTCACAGTACGTTAGTGTCCTGTGCTGCCCTGATTATTTCACACTTGTATACAGTGCCCACCAGGCCATGCCTTCTTGCCTTCGAGCACTGTCGTAAACTTGCCTTGCAGAATCTTGTGCTATATATCAACACTGCCCATGCCTGCTATCCAATGTCACAGTCAGTCCCTTGACTAGTATCTTCCAGCCTTAGCTGCATGAAATTTACAAGAATTCCCCAAATCCACACCTTTACTTATCCATGATGAAGCACTAAGCTTTCAGGTATAATATTGGTCATCAAAAATTTTCTGCTTTTTTTTTCTGAGGGTGTGGTTAGGCAGTATCCTAAGATCACAGCTTAAATTGCAGCAGCTGAATATTTCTAACATGCATGATTATAAATTTCACTGCTGTGATTGAACATTTCAGGGTTTACCTAGTTGAATACTCGTACATGTTGCATTGAGCATTTTGACTTTTCCATAGAAAAGACACTTATGTGTTAAACTACTCAAGGACTCGCCTCACTCTTTTTTGAAGGATAATCATACTTTCTGCCATTATTATTGCATAATTTGTAATTTATGAAAAAACTAAAACAAGTATGAAAAATAAACTAGAAGCTTGATCTTTTCCAGTGTTTTTTACTCTTTAAGGCATATCAAACACAAATGTGCCAGTAAAATTTTAAATAATGGCATAAATGGCAGGTCTCCTGAACATGAAATTTTTCTGTGGTTGGTCCTCAACATGTTAACTTTTGAATGTGAATCAAACTCTCTGTGATTTAAAAATTCAACACACATTCTCACATATAACATAATTCATCTTGCTTAAAAGGAAATTTAATCTGAAAGTTAATGCTTTTGAAACCACCATTCACAATATTTTCTCATGATCTGTCAGAAAAAAACAAAATATGTTACTATGATAAGGTAAATGCAATTAAACCATTTTGTTCAGGGAGAACAAACATTTCCTTCACGTGTACCAAAAATCTGATGGTGTAATGACACTGCAACAGTTCAAAATTTTCCATTATTTAGGGAGAAGTTGAGATGACAGAAAGCTGTACAATGTTTACAATACTTGAAAAATTATTATTATTGTTGTTAGGATTAATGAGGGGGGGGGGGGGGGGGGGAACAGAGGGCTCTAAGCATCAGTGACAACATGTTAATTAATTTGTTGGATTCATTCAGCATCCACTGAACTGGAGTAAAGCATGACAGAGAGAGAGAGAGAGAGAGAGTGCAAGAAGGGGGGGGGGGGGGGGGGGGGAGATGTGTAGGGAGAGGACAGTTTGATAACAACAGTTTACAGATGAGAGTGTTCCTATATGAACAGCTTCACAGAGCTGGGGATAGGGAAGCTAGGATAAGTGAAGGGATTTCTTGAAGCATAGTAATTTAATTTTCAGGGACACTCACCACAGCGAAGAGATATGTAAAAAGTCTAGTAAAATGTAGGACTTTTTAAAATAGATTCAAGAATTTATGTATATATCAATGAAAACATAGTGTAATTATATAGATAAAAAACCTACTCAGTTAGTGGCTGCAGGAGAACACACATACAGAAGTATTACAGTTTGCATGCTTACGGAACCAGTGGCTCCTTCTGGCAGAAGGGCTGAAGGGGAAGGAAATGGATGAAGGAAAAGGAGTGGTGAGGTTTAAGAAAAGGTGTAGAGTTTCTTTGCTTCTCATCTTGTCCGGTAAGTCTCCCCCGACCCAGGGTTCTGGGTGACTCTTCCGAACTTTGCGCTTTTCCTAAACCTCCCCATTCCTTTTTCTTCACCCCTCTTTCTTCCTCTTCCATCCTTCTGCCAGAAGAAGGACCCTCTGAGTCTGAAAGCTTGTAAATGTAACACCTTTTGTACATGTGTCCTCCTACTGCCTTTTGGTGATTATATATACATATTAAGAAAAATTTTTGTGCACAGTATGGTTTTTTGTACAGATTTCCATAACAAAAAATTTTTGAAAAATAGTTGACTTTGTTAGTTTTATGGCTACCAAATCCAGAGTAAAAAATCTGTAATTTAGTTTATTTTGTTTTCTTTTGAAACTGGATAAGTTTGTAATATGTAAGCTGTTTATGTAAATTATAAAATTTGTGTAAAAAAATTAAGAATCACAAGTGTGTTTGATATGGTGCGGTGTGGTGCAACGTACACTGCCCATATACACTGATGAGCCAAAACATTATGACCAATGCCTACCATGACTTTAGATGTCACCTGGTGACATTGTGGGCACATGATGTGGTAACAATAAATTGTAAACAGAGCAGACACCAACAGGGGATCACCCTGGTGAAGATATGAAATGGGAAAATCCATTGAGATGAGAGACTTTGACACAGGACAGATTATTATTATTATTATTATTATTATTATTCTTTCCTGTCTCAGACATTATGTCTGGTTAAAAATGGAAAGCGACACGGACCTTGATCAAGCATGACTTCCTTTTGACTGTACGGTATATGTTACATTGCATTCAGGAACTTTCGGGTAATTGAACATGTATCAATAATTACAGATTTCTGTAGCTGTATATATATGTTTGGATGTAGCCGTATTGCATTGATGTACTGGTGGATATTGTGTGGTATGACTCCTGTAGTTGATAGTATAATTGGTATGATGTCAACTTTATCCTGATGCCACATGTCTTTGACTTCCTCAGCCAGTTGGACGTTTTTTTCAATTTTTTCTCCTGTTTTCTTCTGTTCAAAATGGTTCAAATGGCTCTGAGCACTATGGGACTCAACTGCTGAGATCATAAGTCCCCTAGAACTTAGAACTACTTAAACCTAACTAACCTAAGGACAACACACACATCCATGCCCGAGGCAGGATTCGAACCTGCGACCGTAGCGGTCGCACGGTTCCAGACTGTAGCGCCAGAACCGCTCGGCCACCAGCGGCCGGCTTTTCTTCTGTATATTTGTTGTATTGGGTATGGATATTTCGATTAGTTGTGTTAATTTCTTCTTTTTATTGGTGAGTATGATGTCAGCTTTGTTATGTGGTGTTGTTTTATCTGTTATAATGGTTCAGTTCCAGTATAATTTGTATTCATCATTCTCCAGTACATTTTGTGGTCCATACTTGTATGTGGGAACGTGTTGTTTTATTAGTTTACGTTGTATGGCAAGTTGCTGATGTATTATTTTTGCTACATTGTCATGTCTTGTGGGGTATTCTGTATTTGCTAGTATTGTACATCCGCTTGTGATGTGATCTACTGTTTCTATTTGTTGTTTGCAAAGTCTGCATTTATCTGTTGTGGTATTGGGATCTTTAATAATATGCTTGCTGTAATATCTGGTGTTTATTGTTTGATCCTGTATTGCAATCATGACTCCTTCCGTCTCACTGTATATATTGCCTTTTCTTAGCCATGTGTTGGATGCGTCTTGATCGATGTGTGGCTGTGTTAGATGATACAGGTGCTTGCCATGTAGTGTTTTCCTTTTCCAATTTACTTTCTTCGTATCTGTTGATGTTATGTGATCTAAAGGGTTGTAGAAGTGGTTATGAAATTGCAGTGGTGTAGCCGATGTATTTATATGAGTGATTGCTTTGTGTATTTTGCTAGTTTCTGCTTGTTCTATAAAGAATTTTCTTAAATTGTCTACCTGTCCATAATGTAGGTTTTTTATGTCGATAAATCCCCTTCCTCCTTCCTTTCTGCTTAATGTGAATCTTTCAGTTGCTGAATGTATGTGATGTATTCTATATTTGTGGCATTGTGATCGTGTAAGTGTATTGAGTGCTTCTAGGTCTGTGTTACTCCATTTCACTACTCCAAATGAGTTATTATTATTATTATTATTATTACGCAGAGCCTATGAATGAATATCTAAAAAATACCGAAGCTGGTCACATGTTCACATACTACTGTTATGAAATCTACGGAAGGAGGTAGAAGGACAGGGGAACTACCACTAGGTGCTAAATGGTTGGAATCCATGGCTCTTCACATAACATGCAGTTCAGAGGCTTGTCTGCTCTGTAAAGTAAGATAGCTGATATGTGGCATCTCTCCAAAAAGAGCGCAACGCTGGCACACATACATACAATGTTTCGGGGCACACCATTCATCGTACACTGTTGAACATGGATCTTCACAGCAGACCACTCCTACATGTTCACATGTTGACTGAATGACATAGTCAATTATGACCTTCATGTCGGCTCTTTGGGTCAATCGTTTTGCTACACTTGGTCGCTGATTGTCTCCACAAATGCCATCATTGTGGTGAATGGCAGCTCGAAACGTGCAGCATGTCACGACTGCAGGTTGGTGCAAGCAGTATTATGCTATGGGAATTTTCTCCTGCACTTGCATGGGATCTGTGGCACTAATGGAAGACACGCTGATAGCTGCAAACCACTTGCATCCCTTCCCGCTTGATGTCTTACCTGATGGCTACGCCACCTTTCAGCAGTACAATTATTCATGTCTCAGAGCCAGAACCGTGCTAAACTTGTTTATGGAGCATTATAACTAATTCAGGTTGATATCGTGATGACCAAATTCACGTGATGTAAATCCTTATGAACATCTCTGGCTATCGGGCACCATCACTGCACATGCAAATCAGCAGCCTGTTATTTATGACAAAGACATGACCTGTGCATAGATGTCTAATGCCATATACCTCCAAAAACTTACCAGCAAACTGCCCAGTCACAACGTTTTGGCTCATCAGTGTAGAATCAGACAATACCTAGCTTCATACACATGATGAATTATAGCTTCATCGTGAGAGATGCTCACACATGAGCCACCCAGTTACTTAACCAAGTGATGTTGCTAACTTACGAGAGATGAAACAATACATTCACTATTACAAGTTAAATCACATTTTTTCCGTGTCAGAGGCAATAAAACTTTGTACAATTTTTTTTGTTTTAATAGTTTATTCCCATATTAATTTCAGCCTCATATCAACAGTGCTTTTTGAAATAAACGAGATAACGTAAAGCACCATATTTATTACGTAAAAGTCAGTGAACAAGTTTGATGACGTATCTAGCCTTTCAATAACATAGTAAAACAATTTCTGTAAAATAGTTTACATAATAATTTTCATTTTACTGGCACTATGATCTATGTTAAATGATACTTTCATTTGTTTTAATGTCTGAGTGACTGATGGACTAAATATGGTATATGATTTGTGAATCTTTGCAATTGTAAGTAACTACGTGTATAAGAGTGTGAGACTGTGAATATATGAGTACATACATCAGGGTAATTGTGAAATGTAAGAAGCCAGTTCATGGTACTTTTTAATTATACAAGGACTATCCAGAAAGTAACAGACATGTTTGTCTATCAGGGCAGTGGATGGGGCTACAGCCGCCATCTCGGTGCCATAATGTTCCTATACTAACACACATCCAGCGGTGTCTATGTCTCTGCTGCTTTGCTTTCTGTGATGTGTTTAAATTTGCACTGTAATAGAGAATCCAGGCACTTGTTACAAGCATCCTGTGATTAAGTTTTTGTTGACAAAAAACTGCAAACCAATTGAAATTTATCATGACCTCTGTGATGTCTCTGGAAAAGAAATAATGAGTGAAAGCTGAGTGAGCCAATGTAGCATTGATTTAAAAAATTTCCTTACTAATGTTCATGATGAGGAACGCACTGGATGGCCTAGCCTTATGACTGAAGAACTGGTGATGAAAATCAACAACATAATTCATGAAATTTGTCATTTAATGATTACGGAACTTTCACGACACTTCCCCAAATTTCAAGGAGTTTGTCGCATGGAACAGTGGCAGAGAAGTTTGGTTACAACAAATTTTGTGTTAGATGGGTTTCCAAAACACTAATGAAAGACTGGGAAAACAGACTCAGTGCAGCACTGACCTTCCTTGAAGGATATCAGAAAAATGGTAACAAAGTTACTGTCGTATTGAAACAGGGGCGACAACTGGGTGAAACATGTTAACTGTGAAACAAAAAGGCAGTCATTGGAATGAGGACACACAAATTCTCCCAAGAAACCAAGGAAGTTTTTCCAAACATTGTCTGCAAGAAAGATCATGGCTACTGTGTTATGGGAGTCTAAGGGAGTGATTCTCATTGATTTCCACGAATGTGGCGCACAACAATTAACTCAGAGAGGTATTGTCAAACACTGAAAAATTAGGTGGGTGATACAAAACAAGCTTCGTGGAAAAACTGGTGCATAACTTTTGTTTTCTCACGACACCACACGTCACACATGCCCAATTGTATGACAGAGCACCTATGGGCTTTGGATGGGAGGTGTCTGATCATCCACCATACAGCCCGGATTTGGCACCGAGTGACTACCACCTCTTCCCAGCAACATCGCTTGCAACACAACCCTTTGATAATGATGCCAAACCATATACCATTATAAACCAGTAGTTTCAATTGTAGGGGGAAGATTTCTATAGAGATGGTATTGAAAAACTTGTGCCACAGTGTGATAAGTGCCTCCATTTGAATGGAAATTATGTAGAAATATAGCTTAAGAGTGTACTTGCCTCCATTTGAATGGCACTTATGTAGAAATATAGCTTAAGAGTGTACTTTTAAAACATATATAATAAAATTTGGTTTCTCCATATTGTTACTTTCTGGACAGCCCTTGTAAAATGTTCTTCATGGGATTAATTTTCTTTTATTTGCTTGCCTGAAACATGTTATTCAACATTTTGTCCAAAATAATTTGGTAACATGATTGGTTCAAGACAGAAAACATGGGCTGGTGTAGATCAAAACTGAAAGCTGATTGGGTACATTGGAATTCAGCCAATTAGAAGGGAGAGATTTTGCATGCAAAAGATCTGTAAGCGAGATTGCAATCGGGAATCAAAGGGGAGTCAGTGCTAAGCTCCTGCTTTATTTCAAATAACTAAAATCCATGTGGCGTACTATTCGACTGTAACTGAGACCATACGGCTGAAGTGAATATCTGCGAAGTGCTGTGCAAGCAGTCTAACCAAAAACATGTTTGTGTCTATTCGGTAACAGGTCAGGGAGAAAACATAAAACTGGCTACTAGAGAGTGTACGCGTGAAACATATATATTTGTACATAAATATGATAATACATGGAATTATTCATTCAATGACTGTCATTTATTTTGTAGTCAGGCAGATCTGAAACTTGAAATCATTTTTGCATCCTGTTAACACATACATTGCAACTAGATTTCTTTAAAGCTTTTCTTGTCGAGAACATTATGTGCTGGCACGTGTATGCGAAGAAGTCAACCATTGTTAAGTGACATTTTCTATGTACAGCAGCAAACCCCACTGCTGCAGTGTAGACTAGTTTCCACAGAGTGTGTTAGTTGTCAGTGTTTTCTGATGTTTGGACTGATGATGGACAACAAGTTGACTTTTATTTCAGAGCTGAACCTGCTTCTCATACAATTTATTCCCCGTGACAATAGTGTGTTATGGGGCAGAACAGATCTTCTTCAACACAAGCTGAAATGCTGGCAGAATTGGCAATGAGATGCAATGGAACGATCACCACTTTTAAAAAATATTTCCCTGACAAATGCTTGATGATTACACAACCACAGCTCCATGGCTATACTGAAATGGCAGTTCATAAGCGACAATGTGATGCTGAGCAACAGTGACAATTTGAGTAATGAGCAAGCCTTTATTAATTTAAAATGACTAATCTTTTTGTCGTACCATACTCAAGTCTTCAAGTACCTAGTCTATTTTAAAATCATGCTGCCAAACTTCCTATAAAATGTTTCATACACCTTTGCTTGTGATCTGGTCCTTTACTGTGATTTAAAATGACTTGCTTAGTCTTCTCTGTATCAGAGCCATTAACACACACTCAACAGACAGTCAAATGATTGCACAGTTTAGATGCAATTACAGTGCAGCAGCTGTGGCGACATGAGCCACATGGCAGTATCTATGCACCTGTTCAGTATAACTCCCTTAATGTAACTGAATGCAACACTTTCCAATCGCGCATCTGTAGCAGCATGGCAGCAGACAAATGAAAGTGATGTGCTACTTGACTGGTTGGCAGTGGGTTGCTTTCAGTTACATCAAAGAAATACACTTCGACAGGCACACAGCTACTGCCGCGCAGCTTGTGTCTCCACGGTATCAGTACTATTATTACATCTTTTGACTGCAGTGTTGTCTGCACTTTGTGCAAATACCACAAAGTGAGGATTTACCATCTGACAGGAAGTCACCAGAGTTTATCAGGGAGGTGAGAGGCAGCATGCCATCTCTCAATAACAGTTGACCATTTGTTTACAGTGTGAGATATCTGAAAAATTGATTACAGTGTGAGATATCTGAAAAACATGCTGGCCAGAACAACAGTCTAACATCCTCCATGTCGAAGCAGGTCAAATAGCATGGGCAACACATCATTTAGTGGTTTTGTTTCATCTTCTTGAAAAGTAATGCCATGGCTACTCTGAAGAAAGGCCATAGCTACCGGTCTTAACACATCAAACTCGAGATGGCTGCAGTTCAAATTACTGGCTATATGAACCAAAGATATCATGCTGCGTACTCAATGGCACCACATCCGTCAGACCAAGTGCTCGGCCAGTATGATGATGATACAATGACTGAAAAAAAAAAAAAAAATCACAACACCCAAAAATAACTAATTTAGAGTAATGAAATTTTGGGAATAGATTTGCCTAGCTAACATATTTAAGCGATTTATACTGCAAGATCACAGGTTAATGTAAAAGAGATATGAGCCACTGCAAATGTGAAATGCTAGTACATTAATAAACAGTGTAACCGCCACAATGTTGAATGCAAGCATACAAACGTGCATGCATTGTGGTGTACAGGTACCAGATGTCAGTAAGTGGAATGGAGTTCCATGCCTGTTGCAATTGATCGGTCAATACAGGAATGGTCCATGCTGTTTGTGGATGATGCTGGAGTTGCTGTCTGATGAGGTACCATAAGAATAAGAATAAAAATCTTTATTAGCCGTTCAGTATTTTCTTATACAATTGGCTTTGTCAATAAGTTCAATTACAGTATAAAGATGGATATATTCTCATAACAACGTATATATAAATCATATGAATGTTAGTGTAGTACAATAGCACACATTAAGAATTTTATATATTGTTAATTTTAGAATAAAAAAGAAAACATTATACAGATTTATATTAAGCAGGGAGTATTCGCGTCAATGACACTATGTCATTATCATATACATGTTGATAACACTATGTCATTATCCTAAGCTATTGATGCAAATTTAGGTCCTACTACGGGCAGAGGTACCTTTCTCTATGTTAAAACAGCAAATCTGCCATAATACAATCTTTATATTCATCAACTGAGTAAAATGCTTTACCTTTGAGCCATTGACCCAATGTTGTCTTAAATTTACTTTTAGATACTGTTTGTACAATTTTAGGGAGCATATTAAACAGTTCAAGGCCTACATATTTATAACTATTATGTATCTTGGACAGTCTAGAGTATGGCAGATCAATTGTGTGGTTTCGTCTTGTATTGTGGGTGTGGACAGATGACCTAAGGGGATATTGAGCTATGTTTTCTTTTACGTGTAGTAAGCAATAATAGATGTACAAACAAGGAACTGTCATGATGTTAAGTTTTTTTAAATGTTCCCTGCATGTATCCCTAGAAGATAAACCCACTATATATCGAAGAGCTTTTTTTGCCATCTGAAAATTGATATTGAATTGGGAGAATTTCCCCAGAGCAGAATACCATACGAAAGATGGGGGTGGATATAAGCAAAATATGAATGCAGCAGTAAGTTTTGGCTGACATTACTCCTAAGCTTATAAAGTAGGAGCATAGCACGTGCAAGTTTAGAACAGACGTATGTGATATGTTTATCCCAGCTAAGTTTCTGGTCAATCATCATTCCTAGCAGTTTAACGGACTTATTTTCTTTGTTAGATACCTTCAAATTAAAGAATATTTCCTCAGTTTTTGTTTCATTTATGAATAAGGAGTTCACACTAAACCAATGAATCGATTTTTCAAATATTATATTATTTTTTTCTTGTACAGATTCAAGAATCTGACCTGAATTGATAAAAGTTGTATCGTCCACATAGAGGACTGTTTTACAGGGTAAATACTGTGGCATATCATTAACATACACTACAAACAGGAAGGGCCCGAGTATGGAGCCCTGTGGCACACCTCTTTTTATTGTTTGTGGGTTTGACAGCTGCCCATTTACACTATCAAATTGTACTCTGTTGCTTAAGTAGGATTCTAATAATTTCAGGGTGTCCTCTTCCATGCCGTAGTGTATTAATTTCATGATCAAAGTACTATGAGATACAGTGCCAAATGCTTTACTCGGGTCTAGGAGAGTAGCACAGGAGATTAATTTATTTTCAAAGCCATCATATATATCATTAACAATATTTTCAACTGCTTTAACTGTGGATAGTTTAGACCTGAATCCATACTGTGAGTTACTTAACAAGTTATTCCTCTCAAAATAGTGATTCATTTGTTGGTAACACAGTCTTCGATTATTTTAGAAATTATTGGGATTAATGAGATAGGGCGATAGTTACTTGGATTTGATTTATCTCCTTTCTTAAACATGGGAATAGTTACTGCTATTTTCAAACAGTCGGGGAAAATCCCTTGCTGTAATATACGGTTAATGAGAGTGGTTAGAGGGGGCAGAAGATCACTTGATATCCTCTTTATGACAAAGTTTGACAGATCATAGAAGTCCTCTGCTCTGGAACTACTTGGTTTGCCTATTGCTTTGCTAACATCATTTTCAGTTACCGTTGCCCAGCAGAATTTATGGACTACATACTTATTTGAAGCTAAAAGAGTTTTAGCATCAAGCATGGTGTTGAGGGGAGACAAATCTTGTAAACTGAAGTTAACAAAGTGTGAGTTTAAGATATCTGGGGCTATGGGTATAGCTAGTTGAGTTGTTGGTCTATTTATTTCACTTTTAATTACTTCCCAGGCAGCTTTACAGCTGTTGCTGGATGTAAGAATATAGTTATCATTCGCCCTACGTTTTGCCAAACTTATTTCAGATCTATAATTCTTTTCTTATTCTAATGTACATCTCTTTGTACTCGTTGCTGTTATGAGATCTGTCTTTAAACATAAGAAGAATAATCCTGATGCTGTTGAGGTACGGTGTAAACCAATTATTTAGTCTCTGTGGTTTATGAGCTTGGTTATTATTCTGTCTTTTTACTAATCTGGGACAACACTCATCAAATATTCTTGCAATTTCCTCTATAAATAATTTGCTTCTGTTATTCACACACATATCTTTGTATAAGATGTCATTGCAGTTAACTGACCTTAATCTAGTTCTAAACTCTCTTATGTTGCATTCATTCATAGGCCTAGTTTTGTGTTGTTTATCTGGAATGCTGACTGGAACTGTAATCCATAGGCCATCATGGTCAGCTAGGCCTAACTTGACTACTCCAATTTCAACATTATTTTCATGGATATTACTTATTATATTGTCTAAGCATGCATTATATCTTGTAGGCTTATCATTTAGACAATAGCAATCAAAAGCTCTTAGGCTACCCAAGAATTCCAATATGATATGACTCTGTACCCTGATATCCATATTAATATCACCAAAAATTAAGATTCTTTGGTATTTATATTTAGGCTTAGTTAGTAAGACTAACAGTTTTTTTTAATTTACTATAAATTCATATTCACTAGAAGATGGTGTGCGATATACAGAGGCAACAATAATATTATGTTTAGGTATATGTACAACTGCAGCCTCAAAGGTGGTGTCTATACACAGGTCTGTGGCATCAATAGTAAAGTATTGTAGATTTAGTCCATTCTTAATATATATTGCAACACCCCAATGTCCAATTGTTGATCTGCAGTAACTACTAGCTAAGGAGTAACCAAATGGAATATTGAGGTCAATTTATGATGAATATAGCCAGTGCTCATTTACACTAAGTATACCACAGTTGGAAGTTTCTAACCAGTACTGCAATTCTTCCAACTTCTTTCTTAAAGACTGTATATTAATATGTAAGAACGGAAGACTATGTTTGCTAACCCTGGGCAGTAAAGATGTACCATATGTGCCCAACTGTGTTGCAATTGATCGGTCAATACAGGAATGGTCCATGCTGTTTGTGGATGATGCTAGAGTTGCTGTCTGATGAGATACCAGATGTGCCCAACTGGAGACAGATGTGGTGACTGAGCAGGTCAAGGCAACATGTCAACACTCTGCACAACTTGTTGGGCAAGCATGAGGATGAGCTTTATCCTGCTGGAGAGCACCCTCTGGAATGCTTTCCATGAAAGGCAGCTCAATAAATCGAATCACCAGATGTATAATTTTGCAGTCAGCGTGTGTGGGATAACCACAAGAGTCCTCCTACTGTCATACAAAATCGCGCCCCAGGCCATAACTCCAGGTGTAGGTCCAGTGTATCTAGCGCACAGACAGGTTGGTTACAGGCCCTTCATTGGTCCGCTTCTAACCAACACACGGCCATCACTGGCACTGAGGCACGACCAGCTTTCATCACAAACACATCAGACTTCTGTCATGCTCTACAATGAGCTCTCACTTGACAGCAGTGAAGTCACAAATTGTGGTAGTTTGGGGTCATTGCAATGCACGCTAAAGGGTGTCTGGCTCAGAGCTGTCCTTGAAGTAACCAATTTTTAACAGTTCATTGAGTCACTTGGTGCCAACTGCTGATCAAATCGCTGCTGCTGATGCAGTACAACGCACCAGAGCCATATGCCGAACATGATGGTCTTCGCTCTCAGTAGTGCTAAGGGGGTGTCTGGAGTCCAGTCTTGTGACTGCACATTCTTGTGACCATCACTGCCAGTAATCATGAACAGTGGCTATATTCCTGACAAGTCTTCCTGCAATTTTGCAGAAGAAACATTCAGATTCTCATAGCACTATTATAAGACCTCCTTCAAACTCAGTGAGGTGTTGACAATGGTGTCTTTGTCACCTTAAAGGCATTCATGACTAAAATCAACTCACTATGTCAAATCTCAAAGCAAGTAGCATTCATGACCATCACAGAGTGTATTTAAAGCAAGCCTGATTTCCATCCTCTTAGTGGCAGTACTAACACCATACTTATGCAACAGGTGCAAAATTTGAATAAAGACCGTCTTTCAGATGCAGAAACATGCCTATCAACTTTCGTTTAGTGGGGTGCACTCAACACTTGTGGGGACAACTGAAGAGCTACTTGACTGAGAAATGGCGGCTCTGGTCACGAAAACTGACAACAGCGGGAGAGTGGTGTGCTGACTGCATGCCCCTCCACTTCCGCATCCAGTGATGCATATCAGCTGAGGATGACATGGCAGTTGGTCAGCATCATTGGGCGTTCTGAGACCTGTTTGGACAGAGTTATGTTAAGTATATTCAATTTGACATGTTAGTCCATGCTGCTTCAACTCTATACCAGAGTTTATCAATATTAGTGGCTGGTTAGTGCTGACATGCCAGTCTCTTGGCAACTGATGACCAGATGTTTGTAATGGGTGAGAGATCTTGAAAAAATGCTTGTCAGAACAAGAGTCGAACACCCTCTGTACAGATCTAGGCCAGGACATCATGGGGAACATGTGGTCTTGCATTATCTTGTTGAAAGGTAACGTCACAGAGACCATGAAGATAGGGGGCAGCCACTAGTCATTACATGTGAGAAATGTGACTGCTACAGTCCAAATTACAGTCTATGTGAACCAGATGTCATCCTACTGAAAACCAAATGGTACCATTGCCACCACAGGACGTGCTGGGCCTGTGTGACGATAACAAATTCAGTCCGGCATGTTCATTCTTCTCAGAGCGTCCTTACAAAAACATTTCCATTACGATGCTATGCACAAAATTGGAACTCATTTTAGAAAAATGATGTGGTGCCACTCTTATGTCTAGTATTATCACTGGATGTAACTCGCTCCGCTCTTGCATGAAAGTAAGCCACCTTTCTCTATAAAGAGTCACGGAAGGTTGTGCCCTTAGTTGGAGGGGAGGGGTTAAAGTGAGTAAACAGGCACAAAATGACATTTTTATGCTGGAAGTTTCAATTTTTCCACATGTGCCCAAATTTCAATTAAGCTACATTAAATTACCTAACTTTTCCTCACTCCTCACTTTTGATTTGGATGGCTTAGTCCAGTTATTCATATGTTTCAGGGATCACATTTGTATTATCTCACTAAGATCTGGAGTGACTCAGTTGATCTACAAACATAATAAATTTTCTTTGTGAGTATGTGGCTACATGCTAGTTATTTACATTTTGATTGATTTCTACATTAATGTCAATCTACATTTATAATTAATATTGCTCCATGAATAGGTGAAACTGCGTCTCCTACTATCTGTCAAGAACTTTCATTCACAAGAATAAAGGTCAATTACTTTTATAGTTGCATACTTTGCTTCTGAGCAAGAGAGAGTTAATTTGTGAATACTGAAAGCCACTGTTGTTCTTAGGTTTGTATTTGTGAATGTTAATATTTTTGCAAATGATGGCTTGTTCTTCACTACACATTTCATAAGGAACTAAATGTATTGTGTGACTGTTGCCAGTATGGGTAGTCTTTTTCTTTTTTTCCTTCAACAACAGTTTGAGGACTGTGCACTAGACATTAGCTGTACAGCATGTTTCTATGCAAATAATAGTTTATTTCTAATACTGAAATTGTCATAAAACATTATTCTGCATTTTATGCAAAGATGCAAAATAACAACTCACCACATACATGAGGTATTGAGTGAAGACAAGCCCCTAAACAAGACAAAATATTGATAACTTTTTATCAAACTCTTCAGAACTGATAGAACACACATGCCAACATGGATATGTTGTCCAGGCTGACTATGTGTCGGCAGCGCAATCTGATTGGGTTGGGGAATTTGGGGTGATTGCAGTGGGTGAGAGGAAAAAGGAGGAGAAAATGTTAGGGAAGGTGGCTGACAGGTGGAGGAGAGAGGCAGCAGACACAGGGGATAGGAATGTAGTACCAGTGAGTTCATTCTAGCCACATACAAGGGGAGTTGGGGTGCAGCATACAATGGCATGGAGGAATATATTGGGTGCGGGATACAGAATGAAGAAAGAGGAGGACTGCGGAGAGCAAGATGCGAATGTAAGGTGGGTGACAGTGTCATGAATCAGGAATGGAGATGCGTGCAGGGAACAGGCCAGCGGATACTGAGGCAAACAGGATTACAGGATTGAAAGATGTGTTACAATTCAACTCCCATCTACATAGTTCAGATAAGTAGTATGATGGAAGAATCCAGATGACAGGGGTTGTACAGAAGCCACTGAAATCAAGCGTGTTGTACTCAGCACAGTTTTCCACACCGGGTGGTCGGTTCTGCTCTTGGCCACTTTGGTAGTGTCATAACGTCAAGTCTAACACATATATTTCAGAATGACACAACACATGTAAGTCACAGAGTAAGTTGACAAGCAAGACATGTGTACACGTTAGCATTCGAATGAGCACTGAGTCCCAGTCTAGCAGCGGCTGCTCGGCTGGCCGCTTAGATGGCGCAGCTGCTGCATGGCTGGCAGACAGCGCCGCATGTAGAGGACACACGTAATTGCGCGGCAGTGCTTTGAATGATCGGCGAGTCACAACACTTTTCCCCCCTTTGAAATTGTTAAACTGGTCTTGATGGAGGTGTCCTGGGGATGGCTAACGTCCATGGGCGTTGTTTGACTCGCCGTAAAGTCTCGAGAAGGAGGCTTCCCGTACGGATGGAAGTGCCCCCGATGATAACGGGTCGAGATGACAGGAGACGTAGGGGTCGAATCTGCTGGGGCCCCATGCACCAATCTGCCCATTGCGGCAAGTCCAAATGATATGACAGGAGACATGGGCGATGTGTCGGCGTCCGTTGGAGGAGGAGGCGAGTAGATTTGCTCTGACAGAGGATGGTCATCCGGTTCCTGCACGGGCACATCTCCTGGTGGCGTCCGTTCTTGTGCTGGCACCGCGATGACAGTGAGAGGGCTGCGTTGTGAGTTTTGACAGATGCCAAGATCCCGAGCATCAGGTAGAGCCAAAGGTGGTGTAGCGGCATTCGGAACAGGCATTGCTGGCACACGAGGCCGGAGCTGGTCCGAATGACGCACTGCAACACCTGTGTTTGTCTGGATTTCATACAGGCGTCTGCCACGGTGTCTTAAGATGCGGCCTGGGCTCCATTTTGGCCGCCTGCCATATCCCCGTACCTAGACGAGGTCGTCGGCGGTGAACCGGCCAAGTGAAGGCACCCGCGGTCGTGAGGTGGAAGGCCGCAGAAGATGAAGTAGTGTGCGGGGCTGTCGGCCATGTAAGAGCTCAGCCAGGCTGTGGTCGCCCATGGGGGTGAAACGGTAAGACGCCAGAAACTGGAGAAGCGCATCATCAGCAGCAGCAGAAGAAGTCAGAAGTTTCTGCATCTGAGCCTTAAATGTGCAGACCAGTCGTTCAGCCTCACCGTTGGATTGTGGATGGAACGGCGGGGTCGTGACATGCATAACGCCGTGACGAGCACAAAAATCCGCAAATTCGAAAGAGGCAAATTGCGGACCATTATCAGTAACAAGAGTAGAGGGGAGGCCTTCCAAAGAAAAAATGCGGGCGAGAGCACTGGTGGTTGCCGCAGTGGTAGGCAACGTGCAACGGACAATGAAAGGAAAGTTAGAGTAGGCGTCAATTACGAGGAGCCAATAAGTACCTAAAAAGGGTCCCACAAAGTCAGCACGAATGTGCTCCCAGGGCTTCTCAGGCGAAGGCCACGGTGACAAAGATGACTTCGGAGCAGCAGCCTGTGACGCACAAGGGCCGCAGGCAGCGACCGTGTGTGCTATTTCAGAGTCGATGCCAGGCCAGTACACATGACGGCGTGCCACAGATTTTGTGCGAGACACACCCCAGTGTTCTTGGTGAAGGAGGCGCAAGACCGAAGCACGCAAAGACGCAGGTACCACAACATGCGGCGAAGCATTGTCAGTGGAGAGGAGGATAACACCATCCCTAGCCGTGAGGCGGTAGCGCAAAGCGTAGTAGTTCCGCAACGGATCAGAAGTCTTAGCGTATGGGCGATCTGGCCAACCCTTCTGAATACAGCGTAAAACCCGGGAGAGGATAGGGTCAGAACCCGTAGCAGCCACAAGTGTGTCCCCAGTGATGGGGAACCCGTCCGCAACCCGCTGCTCGGCAACATCCAGGTGGAAACACAAAAGTTCGTCCCAATCGAATGCCTGATCAGGACCCATGGGAAGGCGAGACAGAGCATCAGCATTTGCATGTTGAGCCGTTGGCCGGAAATGAATCTCATAATTGAAACGAGACAAGTAAAGAGTCCAACGCTGGAGGCGGTGTGCAGCCTTGTCGGGAAGTGACGATGGACGAAACAAGGAAACAAGTGGTTTGTGATCCGTAACAAGATGAAATTTTGAGCCAAAGAGAAAAACACGAAACTTATGAAGAGCATAAATAATGGCCAAAGCTTCTTTCTCAATTTGAGAATACATTTATTGGGCATCCGTGAGCGTTTTGGAGGCATAAGCAATTGGTTGTTCCGAACCGTCAGAAAAACGGTGCGCAAGGACTGCACCGACCCCGTATTGAGAGGCGTCTGTGGCAAGAACAAGATGTTGGCCAGGTCGATAAGTAGCCAGGCACGGGGCCTGTTTCAGCAGAGTCTTCAATTTCTGGAAAGCCGCTTCGCATGACGCGGACCAGTGAAAAGGCACGTTTTATGCAACAGGCGATGCAACGGCTGAGCCACCGAAGCCGCAGACGGTAAAAACTTGTGATAGTACGCTATTTTCCCCAAGGCCTGCAGTTCTTTAACAGATGTAGGGCGAGGAAGGGCATCGATCGCAGCGACAGTTTGCTGAAGCAGACGAATACCATCCCGAGAGAGTTGAAACACCAAGTACGTGATAGATGCCTGAAAAAATTGTGATTTCTGAAGATTACACTTAAGACCGGCAGTCTGTAAGACATGAAAAAGTGTGCGGAGATTTTGAAGATGTTCGTCAGTGGTGGAGCCAGTGACAACAATGTCATCCATGTAATTGATACACCCAGGGACAGGGAGTAATAATTGTTTCAAGAATCGGTGAAAGCAACCCCGAATGGCAAGTGTTGGTATTGATAGAGGCCGAAAGGCGCGTTAAGGACCAGAAACTGCTGGGAAGCAGCGTCGAGAGGAAGTTGATGATAAGCTTCTGACAAGTCAATTTTAGAAAAATACTGGCCTCCAGCAAGTTTAGTGAACAGTTCTTCAGGACGGGGCATAGGGTAAGTGTCAATGAGGCATTGAGCATTTACAGTGGCTTTGAAATCGCCACAGAGGCGAATATCACCATTTGGCTTAGCAACAACAATGACAGGAGAGGACCACTCACTGGAAGTGACAGGAAGCAAGACCCCTGAAGTAGTGAGACGATCCAACTCCCGTTTTACCCGATCGCGAAGGGCCACAGGAATGGGCCGAGCCCGAAAAAACTTAGGCCGAGCAGTGGGTTTGAGCGTGATATGAGCTTCAAAGTCGTTTGCACGGCCTAACCCAGGAGAAAAAAGGGACGATAATGTCGTTGACAAGGAATCCAGTTGAGCATAAGCAATAGCATCAGAGACAATAGTGACAGAGTCATCTATGGAGAACCCAAAAACGCGAAAGGCATCGAAACCAAAAAGATTTTCTGCGTTGCTCTGGTCGACCACAAATATGGGAACAGTGCGAACGACGAATTTGTAAGATACCTCAGCATTAAACTGTCCCAAGAGAGAAATCTTCTGTTTACTGTACGTCCGTAACTGCCAAGTGACAGGTGACAGGAGTGGAGAACCCAACTGAAGATACGTCTGAGAATTAATTATAGTGGCAGCAGAACCGGTATCCACTTGCATGCGAACATCTCGACCAAGGATTTGGGCAGTGAGGAATAACTTCCCTGAAAGGGAAGAAGTGCAACTGACAGACAACACAGAATCAGAATCAGCGTCATGTTCATGAACATCATGTATGCGGTCGGATTTGCAAACGGAAGACACATGACCTTTCTTTTTGCAATTGTGACACACAGCCCAACGTTGGGGACAATCCTCGAGTGAATGTTTCGTAAAAAACCACAGGCATGAAGGAAGTTGCCGGGGGTTTTGCTGCAGTTTCTTAGCGGGTTGTTTACGGCTAGGCCGAGGCTGCGCGTGGGAGCACACTGCGGCCACGTCGGCCGGCGGGGACACGCCGCATGCGTCATCAACAGCGCACAGAGGTTGTATTTCCCCGACATCACCCCACGCCTCTATTTGCGCCCCAGCGGTGCGAGAAATTTCAAAAGACTGCGCAATGGAGAGAACTTCATCTAGAGTCGGATTCGCCAACTGAAAGGCACATTGCCGAACTTCTTTGTCGGGCGCCGACCGGATAATAGCATCCCATACCATGGAATCGGCATAGGATTCTTTGTGAACGTCAGTAACAAATTGACACTTTCGACTGAGGCCGTGAAGTTCGGCAGCCCAAGCGTGATAGGATTGATGTGGCTGTTTTTGACAACGATAAAAGGCAAACGAGAGGCTACCACATGCGTTTGCTTTTGAAAATAGACAGACAGAAGGGAGCACATTTCAGCAAAGGACAAAGACGCAGGATCCTTCAAAGGAGCCAATTGCGACAACAACCGATACATTTGAGGTGAAATCCAGTAAAGGAACAGAGACTTACATGGTTGTTCGTCCGTGACATGAAATGGCAAGAAGTGCTGTCGAAGACGTTTTTCATAATCAGACCAGTCTTCCGCCATCTCGTCGTAAGGAGGAAAAGGAGGTAAAGCCAACGACGAGAAACGCCCCGCATTTGACGCCGCGACGAAATCACGAATCGCCACTGTTAGAAGCGTTTTCTGTTCAAGGAGATTTTGCAATAGTTGCTACAGTAGCCATGGGACCCTGTGGGTCAACGGTGAAAAGGAAAAATCCACTACCTCATCGCCAATTGTTATAACGTCAAGTCTAACACATATATTTCAGAACGACACAACACATATAAGTCACAGAGTAAGTTGACAAGCAAGACATGTGTACACGTTAGCATTCGAATGAGCACTGAGTCCCAGACTAGCGGCCGCTGCTCGGCTGGCCGCTTAGGTGGCGCAGCTGCTGCATGGCTGGCAGACAGCGCCGCACATAGAGGACGCGCGGCGGCGCTTTGAATGATCGGCGAGTCACAACAGGTAGTGGCCATCATTCAGCTGAACAGATTGTTGGTGGTCACGTCCACATAAAATGAAGTACACAAGAATCGGTATAATCCATATCACTTCATGCAGGGAGGGTTACCTTCATAGTCTCAGATATTACTGAATTTAGCGTATGTTAAAATTCAGGAGTACGTAGAAAACACGTATTTTTTTTGTTTTCTCCAAAAAAAATCCTGCCCCGAGGTACAGGCTTCCAAAGATGACACTGCAAATATCATTTTGAAGATGCGAATTTCAGAAATTTTTTAAAAATGTTGTAACTCTGTAACAGTTCTAGATATTTTGTTAGAGGCTTTTTTATTTGAAGGATAATTGCTTTATGATTACAATGGTATCCTCAGTTTGGACATATCTATCAAAGTTCTTTTATTGTCGCCTTTTTAATTTTTTTATAATTTAAAGAAAAATTTTTTTTTCCAGAAATGTCAATCCAGAAAAGTTAGATTTTTTTCTGTTGATTAGCACCATGTAGTACTATATTCTCTGTAAAGGAGAGCTTCCACTTATAAGTTGAACAGGTTTTATTTTAAAAAATCTTTTTTTTTTAACTTTCAAGAATAATGTATATCTTCACTGAAGTTGCTTCTTACTAATTTCTTTGTTACAAAGATTAGTTCTATTGTCTTTGTTGCAGTTATTTCTTATCACTTTCTTTGTTGCAGCTATTTCTTTTCACTCTCATTGTTGCAGATATTTCTTACACTTTGTTGTAATTTCTTGTCAGTTTCTTTGTCGTGGTTGTTCATTGCATATTTCTGTATTGTAGTTGTTCAGTGCTAATTTATTTACAAGAGAGGCTTCTACGAAATCTGAGACCATCCAGTGAGTTCAGAGTTTTCGTGAGGAATTTGCCAGTTGACACAGTTGCAGTGGGTTTTGTGAAAAGGACTGTTTGAAATACTTCTGACTGGGGCCACAGGAGAGTGAAATGTGCTGACTATTTGCATATCCATAAAAGAGTGATATATAAGACAAACAAAAAAATCAGACTTTGTTCAGGTTGGGAATAAGTGTTCTCATTTGAAGACTTTGTTTCAAAGTGAAGATGTTTCCAGTGACAACTTTGTGTGTTCTAAATGTTCTGGCAGAATAACAACAATATAGTACCTGAACAAGGTGAAGCCTCCCATGGTGCAGATGATACAGATTTTGCACGAATAGAGGAAGAATTAAATATCATGAATCAGTCAACTCCAGAGGTAGGTGTTAGTCCTGTTAAGAAACTGAGGTCAGTGAAGTCGAAGCATAAGCTCTATGCATTAAGAAAGCGCAGAGAAATTCCTAAAGCTATGGATGAATATACTACAGCAAAACTGATCACAGTCTTCAAAGTAGAAATTCCATCTTCAGAAGAAAATGAACCAAAGCACTCTTGCACCTCTTGCAGGAATTATTCACAAATGTCAATTCAGCTGCTGAATATTGTGCATCTTTCAGTGAAAAGGTGCAATTTTTAACTATTATTCCAGAGACATTTTCAAAGAAAAACAATTATGAACCATGTTTCATCAGTATCAAAGTAAATGGTAGACAAATAAAAAAAATGTGAGGTCTGTAAAATTAGTCTTTGGAAGAATACAACCCTATTATGGTCATCCTGTAGAAGCAGCTTAAGTTCAAATAGTGCAGTCATTTTATCTGAAAGATAAATGGGACTGTTCTCACCAGAGTGCCAACAAAAAAGACACTATAACTGTAGCAGTTGAAGGCCCAAAAAGTTGTGAAAGTGAAGAGGTACATGACTCACAGTATTAAAAAAACATTTGCAATTTAGAAGAGCAATTATACAACTTCACATATTGGAAGATGAAAATTTTATGCACTACAACCTAAGTGGGTAGTTCCACACCCACCTAGAGATGTCTGTTTATGTGTGCACTGCATGAATTTTGAACTTTGTGTGGTAACTTTGAAGAACTTACTGGAGCGGTGACATGACATCTTGGTCGTGTGTGTGAAGTCATTAGTAGTCTGTGACGTAAAGCGAGACTTGTTCATTTGAAGAACGTGGTGACTGCCCTGGAAAGGGAGGACTGTCTTTGCAGACACTTGGCCTGGAAGATGTAGCAGATAACTCTGCAGAAATCACATATGTGACATGGGAGGAAAATAAACTAATTAAGAAAACTGTTGCTTTTGACAGTTTCATTGATAAACTTGGTAAATGGTCAGTTAAAGCAGTAACACACCAGCATCTGAAGAAACTGCGACAACACACTGCAGAAGTGTAAGGGTGTGTAAAGGCTGAAGAACTACATTTTGTGCTTCACTGTCATTTTGCTGAGAACTGCTCTGTAATCCTCCCACAAGAAGTACAAGGGTATCATTGGGGTAACGACCAAGTTTCAATTTTTACAGGAGTGACATATTTTCAAAACAAGACCACAATTATTGCAGTTATAAGTGATGACACAGGACATGACTCAGCACATGCTTTGCTGGCAGTGCGCAAAATTCTTCAACTGCAAACAGGGGCAGAGAAGATCATCATTATTTCTGATGGTGCTCCTAGTCATTTTAAAAATTGTTACCAGCTGTTTGAATTGCATAAGTCACTTGCGCACAACTGACTGGCTATACAGTGCTACTGGTCATGGGAAGGGGGCCTTATGATGGTGTAGGAGGCCAGCTGAAGCACCATGCTACAAAACATAACGTTTCCAGACCAAATACAGCTGTGATTCAGAATGCTGAGGATTTTACGAGAGTTGTGAAATCTTACACATCCACAACTCTCATTCTTTTGTCCAAAGAGGAAATCGAAGAATTCCGTGAGCAGAAAAAAGAAGAATGGTCCAAACAAACTACTCCTGTGAAAGGAATTCAGAAGACACATTTTTGAACTCAAAGTGATGGGCGAACTAATATTGCATGCACTTTAAAGAGCAAGAAAAAAAAAAACTTTGTTCGTTTGGCCAACACCTCAGAAACAGCAGGATAATATTCAGATTCACAACCTGAGAAGGGAGATGCTTGTGACATGTGTGTATGACCGTGACTGGTGGATTGCAGAGATTATAGACACCAGTTATGAGTTAAATGAGATTGTAGTGAACTTTATGCTACTACATGGACCAGCTGCTGATTAGGTTTCCAGCCGAAGGACAGCAACAATGCCATCAGTGCTCACTTCCTCTTCACAATGTTTTGAAGATTGAAAGTGCTCCAGTTCCTATTGGTTCAACAGGAAGTCATCACTCTATACCAAAGGAAGATACTGAAGCAGTGGAACACATTTTTAGTTCATTGACTGGCTAATTTCAGTACAAAACAGAGTGCACAGAAGTTGTATAAACTGAAGCCTCTAAATCTTTGGACCTTTCACATACATTTTGGAATCATTTAAAATGCTTGAAAAACTAAAATTATATTAAATATGGCTACGTTTTGATTTTTATGAGCCTGATGGGTGATAATGTGGTAATAAAACAGGTTTCATGTATGGCAAAAATTTCAATTGTTTCTAAAACCAGTTCAACTTAAAAGTGGAGCTCACCTTTTCACCTTAACTCATCAACAGGGGAAAAAAAAAAAAAAAAAAATAAATAAATAAATAAATAAATAAATTATGGAGTGGCATTTTTCGAAAAAAAAAATTTTACCCTAAATTACAAAAAAGTTCAGAACACTGTAGTAAAAGAACTTGGACAGATAAGTCCAAATGGAAGATTTCTTTGTAACAATAAAGCAATTATCTTTCAAACTGAAAAAAAAAAAAAAAAAAAAAAAAAAATTATCTAGAACTGTTCCAGAGATACAACATTTTAAAATTCTTTCCAAAGTTCGCATCTTCAAAATGGTATGTGCAGTGTCATCTTTGGAAGACTGTATCTCGGAGCAGTTTTTTTTTTCCTTCTTCTTTCTTGTTGAGAAAACAAAAAATACATGTTTCTTACTTTGTCCTTTATTTTAACGTATGAATTCAATAACATCTAAGACTATGAAGGTAAGATTTTTTCCTAGCCTGCCTGAATTGATATGGACTATGCCAGTTACATCAGAGCTGGTAGATGATATGACCGCTTTCACAGGTGGCCCTGCCTTTGATAGGATAGAATATACTTGTGATGGGACTGGAGTGGGATGTGCTTGGTGGTTGTGTAAACAGCCACATCTGATACCAGTGTAAACAGGGCACCCTAACAGGCATGGGGCCTCACTGCCCATCACTAGGTTTGAACCTGGGTTCTCTGCTGGGCATGAGGAAGACGATGGTGAGGGTGTGTCCACAGATAAATCCTGATGACAGAATAACAACATTTATTTATCAGCTACAATGCAAGGGTTGTGAGCCCTCTGGGAGAGGTTTCTTTCCACATGTAATATTCTTGGTGGCGACAGAGGTGACTGGTGGATGTTCACATGTTTGTCCACTGCTGCCTCTGAAGCTGTGCTGGTGTAACTCGGAACTGCTGCCTCCACAGTGGCACTCCGGACTTGCAGGGACTTAACTGCAGCAGCTAGGACCACGCGCCATGGGCCTCTGTGGTGCTGGTGGCTAGGGGGCTTGGCAGTTGACAGGTCAGTGCCCCGTCTCAGTGGACCTCACAAGTGGCAGCTGTCTGGCATCGGCAGCCTAGGCTCCCCGACTCCTGCCCCAGTTGCAGCATTCATGACAGCAGCGTCCAAGGATGATGGCAACAATGCATTACCACAATGCACCCCAAGCAATGACTTCCATGACAGGCGTAACTGACCCGATTACTGCCCTCAGTGTCAACACCCTGCAGTGTGGCGAGCTGCCTCTTGTCACGTCTTCTGCTGCGCGGAAAACTGGCCACTGACACAGCATTCTCCTTTGTGTTGCTAAATTCAGCACTCTGCCGACCCAATTAAGCCACGATATTGTAGCACTGAATGTGCAACCAAATGTAACACAAATATGACTTTTCTGGCTCCCAATATTCTTCACATTCTAACTAACTTTATTACTGCTAAACTCCTAACTTTAACCTAACTTAAGCACTCTCGCCTTTTGAACCTCTACACTCTCCCCTTCTACGGAAAGAATGAGTACCTGCATTCTGCCTCTACATCTATTTACAACTGACTCTCAATACATGGCTTTGAACCCTCTACCAATATTCGACTTGTAGCATATTTACACAGTTCACTTCCTTTGAGACTGTGGCTTCACTAATAATTATGCTACAGTTCTCCCTCTTATACACAATTGTTCCTTATGATCCTTTGAGCACACTTAGTCTTTGCCTTCTGGCCTGTTCACTTATTACACTGCCTTGTCAGGAGGGCTTGCCTTTCAGATCAGTTTGAATTCATAGGCTGAAGTTTACGAGGTGTGGAATTTGGGCAACTCTTCTCTTGAACAAGAAATACATTGCTCTGATCACCACAAGAAATACACAAGTGGCTGATGATGATCCAATGACTGCCGTTGCTGCTTACTTCTGTAGCTTTTCACATGCTCTAAGACATGTTCCATGGTAACTCAACCATGTTGGGTAGTAATCATCTGAACCAGAGAAGTCAGCAGGTTCTCATCAATGGTATCTTTAAGAAACAAAAGATGTTCAGGGGGCAAAACCGAGGAAGGTAGGTCAGGAACATAAATTAAGGAGTGGACCATATTGCTGGCTATGCTACCCCTTATCGTAGCTGGTTAACAAAAAGAAAATCCTAATGTCAGTCTCGCGACCCTGCTCTAGGTCTTTGCATACACTGACAATTTGCCATTTTGTCCTGTTTCCTTTGCTTTTGTTTTCTCTTTTTCTCCTCCTCATCTGCCGTTACTCTCTCCCCTTCTACAGAAACAGTGGTCACACAAGGCAATTTGTCCATATCCCCCTCAAATAGCCAAATTCGGCTTACATGGGCAATCAAAGGGAGGGCGGGTGGGGAGCTGATGTTTAATGTTAACCGGCAACATCATCTCTGTTATCTGTTAGGGGCCATTATATCATGCCACGAACATCTTTGCTTTCCCCTTCAGCACATAAGGATTCATTAACATAACCCACATCCTATTTAGATAACACTGCTTTTGCATCAGGTGCGCCTTCCTGCTTCTGTAAAGCTGTCATATTCATTTTTTGTAATTGTCTCCAGATAAGTTTCACTCTCCTAGCGAAATCCTTCACAGACCAGATGTCTTCTTGCAGCAGGGCTTTGCAAAACTCAAAAGATAATGGCATCTTAAATCCAAAAATTGCATTTCAAGTTGTCTGCAGTGTAGGCCAATAAGACATCCCAATTGTTATGCTGGGAAATTATGTAAAAACTCAACATTTTCGCAATTGTCCTGTGGACTCATTCTGTGCGACTATTAGTCTGAGGACACTGAGCGTTCGTCCATAATTTTTTATGCACAACAGCCTGCATAGCTGCTACATTAATTCTGACGTAAAATTTGTGCCCTGACCCATGATTACGGTTTCAGGTGTCCCAGACCAAAGCATCCATTGGCTGACTAGTGCCTGAGCCTCCGTCACAGCTTGCTTGTCCAGTAAACTACCATGGAAACATACCAAGAAAAATGGTCAATAATGGTTAATAGATAATGATTCCCTGCTGGTGTTTGTGCTAGGGGTCCTAAGATGTCCAGCCCTGGTTACCTATGTAGCTTAATTTTCTGGTGGTTAAGCTCCGCTCTTTGAGCACACCAAACACTATTTTTCACATAATTGTCCACATCCTGCCTACACGTCATCCACCAATAAAGCTGCACTACCGTTCTCTCCATTGCTCTTCGACCCAAATCATTCACTTGCCTCAACACTTCGTCACGCAAGCTCTGTGGTACTACTAACCGCAGTCCATTTCACGTCGTGCGATGCAATACTCCATTCTCCATGCAGAACTGCTGCTATTCAGCAAATGGCTGACAGCCTGGGTCAGCACTTTGTGCAGCCATTTGTTCACTTTTGTCAATGCCTGTGCATTCCATAGTGCGTACCTTATGGCTGAGTCCATCCACATTAGTGTGCGACCTTCCCAGCCTCGCAATCGAACTCGCTTAACTGCAAGGCCCATCTCAACAAAGTCCTAAAAGTCACTTAAACGCTGTGTGATCAGTCACCACTTTAAATTGTCTACCATAGAGATAACAACGAAAGTACTCAATTCCAAAAATCACTGAGAGCATTTCCCTCTCCGTAGTGGAATAATTTTGTTCAGCATTATTGAGCTCCAATGAAGCATGCGCAATACAGTGCCCCTGTCCATCTACTTCCTGACTCAAAACAACTCCTAGTGCAAAATCACTCAAATCACAAGAAAGAATAAACTGTTTTTCAAAATCCGGGTAGACCAATATGTGACTACATGTCAACAGATCTTTCATCTTCTGGGAAACCATCTCATCCTCATCTGTCCAACGAAACTTCACTCCTCTGCATAGAAACTGCGTGAAAGGTCTTGCAATTTCTGCAAATTTCAGAACATACCTATGATAAAAATTCACGAGGCCCAACTAAGGTTGCAACTCCTTTAGCTTGGTGGGTGTTGGAAAATTTTGAATGGCCTCAACTAGCTATGGATTGGTATGAATTCCATCTTGCCCTATAATGTGATCCAAACAACAAACTTCTTGTAATACAAAATGACATTTCTATAAATTCAACATTAACCGTGCTGCACGCATGTGGTCAAACACTTCGTGCAACTGCTCCAGATGTTCAGGAATATTCTTTGAATACACAATTATGTCACCCAGGTATACCATGCACTGTTTTGTTTTTAATCTTTGTAACACACTATCCAACAAACGCTGAAAGGCTGCCAGCGCGTTTTTAAGTCCAAACAGCATGCGACAAAACTGGAAATGCCCAGTCGGCATTGAGAACGTAGTTTTAAGTTGGTCCTCAAGTGTTACTTCCAACTCGTGGTAAACACTACGCAAATCCAGTTTTGTGAAGTACTGGCACTGACCCAAGTTGTCCAATGTCTCTATCATACTGAGCACAGGATATGCATCCAACACCATTCTCTGATTGAGGAAATGTTAATCACAACAGAAACAATAAGCTTTGCCACAATCTGGTGATTTCTTGTTTACAATTACAATGGGAGCAGAACAGGACTACAAACAGGTTTTATGACGTCATCTCTAAGTTGCTGATCTATAGACTCTTCCATAAATGCCTGTAAGTGCCTTGGAGCTTGATACAGTCGTTTGTAGATGAAAGCTTCACTTTCAGTAGAAATTTGGTGCTGAAGAAGTGGTGCTGCAGTTAATGGACCCGATGGATTATTTTCCACTAAAACTCTATCCTATGCTTCCAGGGGAGCCACCCTAATCCTTAGTGCTGACCAGTTGACAGACCCTCCTGGCATTGTGTAGTTTGCTGTAAAATCATGGTGTAGTTCACCTTCACCTAGCACTTCTAAATTCGCAACTAGGGTACCCCTACTTCCCTGGGGCCAAAATTATCAATACTGGCAGGCACTACCCCCATGCTGTCTACCTCCTGAATGCAGAACATGGTACATGGAATAAAACAACCAACTGTGCCTAATACTTTGTTATCCACCAAAGGTTCAACGATACATAACAAGTTCACTGGCATGTCAGTACTGAGATCAATGCTGACGATCTTTCCTGTACCTTTCGGTATGTGATCCCGCGAATCAACCTTAAGGGACCTTGTATGCAGTTTAACTGACTTCCCCCGGCCATTAGAAGGACTTTGAGACAGTGAAGGTATTCCGGTTACAGAGCATAGCCGAAACAAAGTTCCATCCAGTTCTACCATATGACATTCCAGGTCAATTATGGCGCAATGTGCAACCAGGAAATCAAGCCCGAGAATCACGTTGTACCTGCCGCTAACCACGGGAAGAACTTCTGCATCCTCTTGGAGGTTAAACTCCGCCAGTCAGAACTTCAACACTCTAGCACCGAGTGAGTTTACACATCCTCTACCTATGCCACTTAATGTCCAGAGTGATGCACTTAACCTGTTTGCCCCAAATACTCGCTCACTTGTAACCGATACCTGAGAACCGGTAACCAACAGCATTTTACATATCCTCCACACAGCCGGCCAGAAAACAGTCTGCAACTGCTTTCTTACATGTGCTAACTTTTACTGAGAGTGTGGCACAGTGGACACCCCACCTCATGCACCGTTCAACTGCTGCCTGTACGATCTACCCTGCAACTGAAACTGCTGTTGTTGCTGGTTCCTGTTACAACATTTCTGAACTGAGTGACCAAATTTCCTACAATACCTGCAACATTGCTGTCTGCAATCTCTTTGTATATGACCCTTTTGCCCACACCGAAAACAATTTATGCCCATACTAAACACTGTCTGACTTTCACATGACCTAGCCAATGACTCAATTTCCACTAAAGATAGTACAATATCTACTGCTTAACTCAAATACTTAGGAAATTCCGAACGGACCTCTCTTGACATTTCCGGTTGTAGCCCCCTCAAAAATGTGTTAAGAGCACTTTGCTCTTATTCCTGCAAAGTTAACTCTGTCATCATTCATGAGCTCATAGATACTTAAATTGATTTTACGAACAGTCAGCAAAACTTTCAGTAGATTCATTCTGCAGTGTTGTTCTTCTGATATCTCTCTAATAACCCTTCCTGAAAATTCTCAAACATTTTAGCCACCCTCAGTTTCTCATTACACGTAACATGTGCTCCAACATCTCCCATTAACTTCAGTTTAGCAACACTTAATAAATGCTCGTTACTCCATTCTCCTCAATTTGGTGGCTGTAGCCAAATTGTCAAAAAAGTTAAAAACTAAAAACATCTTGCCCTGTTTCCCTGAAAACGGGGTAACCAATGCCGCAGCAGTACCATCAAGGATGGGTGGATTGGAATATGACTGCTCCCTCTCCATCGCTTTGACATTATTTAATTTCTCCGCCTGATCACTAAGTTACTCAATAACCTCAGCAGCTGAAAGTTCCTTTGCCATGGCTAGAACTTAATCAAAAGAAAAGTATACCCACAGAATACAAAAAATGATCCAGGCAAATGACAGGAAAAGGGACAACCCAACAGGTTCGAAACCAGCACTTACTTCCTTTGCGGCATGTTACACCATCACTGTAGGTGCTCCATACTGCTAACTCTTAACTCAACAAGGTGTATTCTCCACAATGCCCCATCAGTCTTCCCGACACCAGTGTAAACTGCCTCATCTGATACCAATGTAAATGTTGCCAGGTACGGGACTTCACTGCCTTTCGCCAGATTCGAATGTGGGTTCCCTGCTGGGTGTGAGGAAGAAGATGACGAGGATGTGTCCTTGGATGGCTTCAGATGACAGAATAACAACATTATACCAATGTAAATGTTGCCAGGTACGGGACTTCACTGCCTTTCGCCAGATTCGAATGTGGGTTCCCTGCTGGGTGTGAGGAAGAAGATGATGAGGATGTGTCCTTGGATGGCTTCAGATGACTGAATAACAACATTTATTTATCAGCTGCAATACAATGGCTGTGGCCCCTCTGGGCAAGGTTTGCTTCCACTCTTAATACTCTTGGTGGGGACTAGCAGACGTTCACATGTGTGCCTGCCACTGCCTCTGAAGCTGCTCTGGCATAACTTGAATCTGCTGCTCGACAGTGGCGCTCCAGCCATGAAGGGACTTAATGTGGCACAGCTGGGACCATGTGCCACGGGCCTCTGTTGTGCTGGGGGCTGGGGTGGGGGGGGTCGTGACATCGGGACAGGGGACAGGTCAGTGCCCTGTCTCAATGGACCTCCCCAGCGGCAGCTGTCTGGCGTCGGCGGGCCAGGGACCCCGGCTCCTGCCTTGGTCACAGCGTTCGTGGTGGCTACGTCCAAGGGCAATGGTAACACTGCATTACCACAATGCACCCCAACCAATGACTCCCACAGGTGACTACCTGTTAAAGGCGTCCAATGATAGTTACAGCAGCCATGTCACTCTGGCATCTTCTAGGCAACGATCTGCATTACGGTGGTGATTATACGAAGATTGTGATGGCAGTGATGACTCTGAACTGGTGACAGCACTAAGTGACACAGGTTCTGTCACTCCAATGCCTCATGACGGACGATGTTGATAAGCTGGTTGCCAGTCCTTAAACACAGCTTTCTGCCATTGTCTGCTGTTCTTCTTACCCAGTATGTTGGTGGAATATTCCTGTGTTGCTCAACTTGCATAACTGATCCAGTTGCCACCCTTGACGTCAACACACTGGCATGCAGCAAACTGCTTCTTGCCACATATTCTGCTGTGCACCGATCTGGCCATTGACACAGCGTTCTCCTTCGTGGTGCTGAACTCAGCACTCCAGCTACCCGATTATGCCACAGTATCATAGCACTGAATTGCGCAACTGAATGTAATGCACATATGACTTCTGGCTCCCAATATTCTTCACATTTTAACTAACTTTATTACTGTGGAATTCCTACCTTTAACTAACTTAATCACTGTCATCTTTCGATCCTCTACAGGTGTATAGGACAAGTCTTGCACATCGGTACAACACGTAGGCAAGGGATTGGGAGTATGTGCGCCATGACGATGAACTACAGTATTCCGCAGATTGGATGTGTGAATCCAACTTTGAAGAAGGATAGATGATTAAGGCAGTATGCTCCCATTTCTGGACATGACGGTAAATAATCAAAGCCCTGGCAATGGATAAAGTTGTTGCACATATGATGTTGGGTGATAAGGGGGATGCTCCTTTGCGATGGTTGCTTGGGGTGGTGATTGGATTGCAGACGTGTGAATGTGGCATGGGAAATGTCTGCAGCTCTGTTTGGGAGGGGGGGGGGGGTAATGCATCAGTAAGACCTTCAGCATACTGAGCAAGGGACTACTCATCACTACAGATGTGCTTGTTACTAGTGGCCATGGGTGAGACTTTAGTGTGGAATGGATACCAATAATTAAAATGCAGGTACTGTTCATGCACAGTGAGCTCAATAATGACAGAGTTTTTATGAACTGGGTGTCTTGGCCCTGGATCAAGAACATGAGGATTTCATCAATGAACCTGCACCAGGCAAGGGGTTGAACTTTGTATGGCTAGGGAAGTTTCTTCTAGATGGCCCATAAACTGCTTGGCATAGTAACATCACATGCAGGTAGCCTGGGCCATTCTTGGATTTTTTTTCAAGTCATTGATCAATGGAGTAATAGTTATGCACAAAAATGTTGTTTCTCTGGTGGTGTGTAAGTAACAGCTTGATGTGTCTGGGGCTGGTACTAGGAAGTGAAGTAGAAAGTGATACCAGCATTTGGGGATGTTTGTTTATAGTGCGGTAATATCAAACATGACAATTAAGGATCCAGATGGTATTGGGTGGGAATAGATGAGAGACGGTGTAAGAGGTGGTTTGTGTCCTTGATATGAGACCAATGCTGCAGGGTATGGGTTAGAGTTGCTGGTCAACATCAGTCGATATTCTTTCCGTGGGAACACAGTAACCAGCTAAAATGCAGCATCAAGGACAGTTAGGTTAGGGATTTCAGGAAGCATGTGTAAGGTGGATTTGTGGGGCACATGGCTTGCAGAAATCAAACACTACCTCTCTCTACATTCTGCCAACTCCAAACCAACCATCTCATTCTTTTATGCACATACAAAGCTACAGTGTTGCAAGAATTTACTTCTCCTTTGAGCAGAAGATAGAGAAACAAATCCATGGCATGGCCATAATCACCTACATAGCATCCTCCTAAGCCATCTTGTCAAGAGCCATCTAGAAGAAAGCCTCCTTGTCACCCACAAACCCAAACCTCTTGTCTGGTTGAGGTTCATATATGGAATGTTCACACGCAGGACAGAGACACTGTCCTCATTCCTTCCCTCTGCTTCTCATGTTTCTTCCAGTCCTGGACGCTGCCCTCCACATCTCCAATGGCTTCAAACAAACCTCGGTCCATTTCAAGTTCAGTAACCATCTGCACTGCATGTATTTTAATAGCTCCCATCCATTCCACACGATAAAGTCTCTCCCATATAGTCTGGCCACCAGTGGACTGCATATTTACATTGATGAGCAATCCCTTGCCCAGTATACTGAAGGTATACCCTCCCTTCCACTCCCTGCCTCCTTTCTTCTAACATCACTCTCTACCCGACACAAGCCCACACCCCAGTCTTGCTGCATTGCCAACACAATGTTGTTATCAGGGGCAATGTAGTCATGCACATGCACTCTATTAGCTCTGAAGAAGGATTTGTCAGAAATCTTGCAACATCCTCAGTCTTGTTTATGTGACTATCGACAAATCAATTCCTGAACTATACACAAGATGTTACTTTCACTCCTTCAATTATTTGTATTCCTCTAAGGACTATTAGCATGTATAAAGCTAACTTGCTGATGCATTCATCTTCAAAATTAGTAGTCAGCACCAAACAAATGTAGCAGAACATAATCACTGAGAATACTATGATACGTGATTTCCAATTGAAATTGTAATCAATGCACACACCCAGGAATTTTAAATACACAGTGATACACATTTGCTTTCATGACAGAATCTGTTACTGATGATGTAGGGTCTACCCTGTCTTGGTAAGGAAATGAACTGTATTTTTTCTAAATTAAGTGACTGACCACTTGCAGACAATAAAACAACAATTTTATGAGAATTTCATTTATCATTTCTTCTACTAGTGGATCTCTTCTGAGCTTGATTATGAAACTTTCATCTTCTGTAAAAGGAACAATTTCTGGTTTATAAGAATTTAATGAGAGGTCATGTTTTCATAGTACGAACAAGAGTGGATCAAATATCAAACTTCACAGCAATGTATCCAGTGTAACATGATGCTGCTGCATAAAAACTGCCTAGGTAGTCTAATACATGACTCTCTGCTCCATATTAGGCTAGTTAAATATAGAGTGAACTATTTACTCATTCTACTTTGAAACCAACAGATATTAATTTTCTCCAAAATGATGATGTGATCTGCAATGCTGAACGCCTTGGACAGGCTACGAAAAAATCTTGGTAGATTAAATAATCCCATCTAAACATTTTATTACATAGTCAGTGAAATGATAGCTGGTTTGCTCAATGGGGAAAGGACTTTCTGGAATTCAGTATACGAGGACAGTATCTTGAGGACACTTCACAGTCTGAACACAGGGATTGTATGACATGTATTATTTTAGGTACTTGTGTAGCTGTAACTTAAAAATGAAAATATAACGTAAACTTTTGTATTTCTCTTAAAAAAGAGAAAAAAGTTTCTTTTTGTAAACCTTGATATGTCTCCTGTACATCAAATCAAATGATTTGAAAATTGCACGTAATGAGATGAATAAATCACATATCACAGATCACATAACACATGAGTGACTCACACTCTCCCTTCTACAGACATGTTCAATCACTCTTATATGCATTACCTTTTCCCAAAATGTCTGTCCTGATTCATTTCTTTAAAAGTAGTTATCTAATGACACCTTCTGTTAGTCTACAAAGATAGCTTGCAAAACTGGTATGAAATAAATGTGACCAAGTACAAGCAGTATATCAGAACAACAGGCTTTTAATATTTTGCTAAAATGTTATCAGTGCCGAGAGAATTTGCTGCTTTTAATTGAATTAACTGTTTTCCTGATTTCAATGAAAGAAGTTGTAATAGTACGAAACTGATTGAATTCTTCCCCCTGCTAGTTCTACTACATATGTTGCTTTCATTTCATTATTAGAAAATTTTAAATTAGTTTTGATAGACAACAGCAAATTCTTAATCATTAGAAATCAGACATGATTATATATAAAATATTAGATGCCTTCTTTGTTTTCCTTTTGATTTTAACTGCAACCTTTGGCCTATTTGGAAATGAATATGACAGTTCTGTAGAATAACATGTATTAGAATAGACTGACAATATTCTTGTTGGGACTGCAGCCGAATCAGTCATCTTGACAGATGCTACCCATCACATAGAGGAGCACCAAGCAATAGATGGGCAAATCTAAAACTAAAAGGACTAAGCTAACGAACCAAGTCCTTCATCAAATTTAGAAAAACACACACACACGGCCGCTTAATCTCCAAGCACTGAGATCAAACTGCCACAACCAAGAAACAAATCAAACTTGTACACAGTGCAAACATCCACCTGCAAGGCACAGAAATGTAAGAGATGATCTGGTAGCTAAAGAAGCATGCAGGAGAGCACTGAAACACGAAACAGTTGCCTCAAGTGATAACTACCACAGTGATATGCCAAGGATCCACATTTTTTTTTAGAAAGAAGGGTAGATAGGAGATATCAATAAAGCCTCTAAGATTAATTAATTGCTCTTATCACAAATCCAAAACAGCCATCGCCCTTTGATGCAGAGATCAAGGGGGCTCAACTTTGCCTCCACATCCCATACACACAGACAAAGATTACAGTATTATCTAATTAAGTAAATACACAACATAAACCAATTACAAATTTCATACCATAGCCACGCAATCGACTTTTACAATCTAGTAAGTTCTTTCAAGTTGATTGTGATCTCAGACGAACAAGCGATACTCAGTTATTTGGCAGGGGTTTGGGAGTATGGCAAATATTTTCCTACTTCTTTTACAAGGAAGCAACATATCGTAATAATTCCCTCAATAACTTTCATTTTCTTTGCCGATTGTTACACTGCCATCATCATTCAATTCTGCATCATCTTTACAATATTTCAATGAGTCACTTGAGACACAATGTGTGACAAGCAACAACCCAAGTGCTTTTCTTCACTGACAAAAATCTAACAATACATAGGATATGTAACTTCTTTTCCTGTTAGTAACTGTTGCTGACTGGCCCAAGCAATAATTTTCCGCAAATACCGCTATTCGTGGACGTTGTCATAATAAAACAAAACAGTCGTTTGGGGAATAAGAATCTTATAGCTTACGTATAGGGTGCCACCGTGTTACTTTCAGTAATTGTACACATATTATAGGCACTACGTTTTTTCCAGCTGAATTAAAATTTTCGCCAATTTCTTTTTACTATCCAAATAATTCGAAATTAACAGTATTTTAGTTTATTGTGTTACCTTTCGGAGTGCAGTTAGAGTGCTATAAATAATAATTGAAAAAAAAACCGTGAAGCACTATAAGCGGGGAAGAATTTCTGCTAGCTTCAGCACATAGTCGAAAAGGTCTTCATAACAGAGAGCAACGAATACGGTTCACTTACCGACTTTACGTATATTCTTATTGCACCTAACTACAACATTTCAAATACAATCAAGAAACATCTTCAAACTTGGCGCTGCTAATTACACTACAGAAATTAGTATACTGAAAACCAAAGATGACATTTATAAGCTTCGCGGGTCTACGATAAACTATGGTATCTACAGCTATACCACAGTCTAACATAATAGATTGTGGCTATACTCTCCAAACTGCCGTGGAGCACATGGCAGAGAGTACGCCCATTGTACCAGTTATTAGGGTTTCTTCCCGTTCCATTCACGTACAGAGGTCGGGAAGAATGATTGATTGAATAACTCTACACGTGCTGTAATTATTCTAATCTTATTCTCACAATCTATATGTGAGTGATACGTAGGGGGATGTAGAATTTTCCTAGAGACATTGTTTGAAGCCGGTTCTTGAAATTTTTTAGTAGACTTTCTTGGGGTAGTTTAAATCTGTCTTCAGAGTGTGCTAGTTCAGTTTCTTCAGCATCACTGTGACACACTCACACGTGTCGAACAGACCTATGACCATATCCCCTGTTAAACCTATTTGGCATGGGTCCCACACACTTAAGCAATGTCCTAGAATGGGTCCCATGAGTGATTTGTAAGCAATCCCCTTTGTTGGCTGATTGCACTTCCCCAGCATTCTACCAACATACCGAAGTCTACCACCTGCTTCACTAATGACTAAGCCCATGTGAATATTCCATTCTCTACAAAATGTTACACTTGGCCATTACCAACTCTGAGTCACTGTTATTATAATCGTAGGATACTGTGTTTATTCGTTTCATGAAGCACACAATTTCACATTTCTGATCATTTAAAGCAAGTTGACAAACTTTGCACCACTTGGAATCTTATCAAGATCTAACTGAATATTTATGCAGCTTCTTTCAGATACCTAGTACTTCCGTGCAGATACCTGCATCATCTGCAAAAAAGTTACTGTTAGTATCGCCTGTCAGGTCATTAATACACAACATGAACAGTAAGTATCCCAAAACAGTTCCCTGGGGACACCCGAAGTTACTTCTACATCTGATGATTACTCTCCATCCAAGATAACATGCTGCGTCCTCTCTACCATAAACTCTTCAATTCAATCACAAATTTTACATCATGCCTCAAATGACTGCACATTTGACAACAAGTGTAGGTGTGATACTGAATCAAATTCTTTTTGGATACCACGACATGTACGATCTACCTGACTGCCTTGATCCAAAGCATTCAGTACATCATGTGAGAAAAGTGACTTGGGTTTTGCATGATCCATGTTTTCACAGTCTGTGCTGGTTGGTGGGGAGGTGATAATTCTATTCTAGACACCTTATTATGTTTGAGCTCAAAATATGTTCTAAGATTCTACAACAAATCGATTTCAAGAATACTGGACGCTGGTTTTGTTGGTCACATATAAGGGTGGAACAAGAATGATTCCCTGGTTATCTCCATGGAATGCAGTGGACGTCAAGAAAGAGGTGGAGATTTTAACCATGCCATTTTGAGATGTTCTAAATATGCTTCTCACCAAACTAACTATTGAAAATTCTTGGAAAAATGTAGATTGCCTAGCCAGCAAATACTAAATCATTAGAGTGTGAGGAAAAATCTTGAGATTATTTGTTTAATAGTGTTTTACTGCCAGGAAATGAATATAAGTCTCTGAGGTTTTCAATTTTATGTATGTATAAAATATTTGTATATTTAAGATGAAACTGTTTCATTAAGAAACAACTATCATGACTGTATTATTTCCAGCAAAAAGCAAATAAATTTAAATTAATATTGTAGAATTTATCCCGTTCATTAATTTATGTACATTAAATTACACTTATGTAATGTATATTTTTCATATTTCTGATTATTAGTTACTTCAATTGAATGTCAATAAAGTTTCCTTGTCAAGGAAACAGCTGAGTCGTTATTCTCATTAATACCAGTGAAATACTGATGTTGGACTTCATGGGAATTCTTACACTTTTGGTCAAAGACTACCAGCTGCTGGACTAGAAAATAATCATTCCATGCTTAGGCTGCCATCAACAATGTAAAAAAATCGCTGTGTTTGGAGTGGTATTGTGACTGGGAAGCATGGACTGCTGATGAATGACGTCTCATAGTGTTCATTGATGAATAATGCTGCCCCAGATGACCATTGTCAATGAGGATGGCAGTCACCTGGTGCAAGGCATAGCTGTGAGAGCTGTGAGAGAACACTGACAACAGGATGTCAGAGATATCCTGTCTCCTCATGTGTTATCCCTCATGCGACAGTACCATGGGGCCATTTTTCAACAGGAGAATGCTTATCTACACATGGCATATGTCTCTGTCCCCACAGAATATGTGTGGTTCCTGCTCTGACATAAAATCCTTCCGAATGTTAGTATGCAGGATATCAAAGACTAATTACAATAGAACTTACCGAAGAGGATACAACACCTATATGATACCCTTTCTGATCGAATCAGTGCATGCATCCATATCAGAGGGGAAGAAACATCATATTGATAAATGGACTTATGCTGCCAAGTTCCTTGTAAATTTGACTCAATTTTCTAATCATTAACATAACACTACACATCCTTCCAATCCATGAGTTTTGTTTAGTTTCCTCCTCTCCTTCTGGGTGCTTCATTTTTTGTCAGGCGGTGCATAATGGGATGCAGGCCGTAAAGTGACGTGAAAAGTAAGCAAAGTAACTGTATTTATTACACACACTAAGACAAAAAATGATGGATCACGGAGGAGTTATACAAATGAGACAGAAATTGGTTAATGTGGTGTACATGTGCAGACCAACAAATGATCACAATTTCAGAAAAACTGGATGATTTATTCAGGAGAAGGGACTTCACAAATTGAGCAAATCAATGCATTGGTCCACCTCTAGCCCTTATGCAAGTAGTTATTTGTCTTAGCATTAATTAATAGAGTTGTTGGATGTCCTCCAGAGGGATATCGTGCCACATTCTGTCCAACTGATGCGTTAGATTGTCAAAATACCTAGCTTGTTGGAGGGCCCTGCCCATAATGCACCAAACGTTCTCAGCTGGGGAGAGATCTGGTGACCTTGCTGTCCAAGGTAGGGTTTGGAAAGCACGAAAACAAGCAGTAGAAACTCTTGCTGTGTGCGGTTGGGTATTATGTCGCTGAAATATAATCCCAGGATGGCTTTACTGCTATGAAAGGAATAGGTACTCCAGACCATCATCCCTGGCTGTCAGTCCATATGCTGACAGCATCTCCAGACACATATTTTCTGGTCATCAGTGGTCAATTCGAAGTGAGACCCCTGACAATGAGATTCCAATCTGAAGATGTTCCTGGAGATGCCCCATATAGCCGTGGGATGCCATCCTATTACCCATCATATAGCCTGACAAGCAATGGTATGGGGTGCCATTTCATTTCATAGCAGGACCCTGGGTACTTTGCTGCTCGGATAGTTCAGGAGGAAATGGAGACTTTAATAGGTTCATCTCTGCATGATGAAATCAACGCTTGTAAAGTCACATATCGAACTGGCATTTCGTGGACTGCTGTTGGAGATCACTAAGGCGTTCCCTCCAATTCTATCCATACAAAATCCAATGTCAGAATGAACTGTTAGCTATTGATTTTGTGAAACATGTAGCATTAGTGCTGTGGACACTTCAAAAAATGAAGGAAGATGACGACTAGTTGTCGAATGTGTTGTGGGCGACTGAAGCCCATTTCAAACTCCAAGTGTCTATCAAATCCCACAGCTGCTGAATTTGGACTACTGTGAATCCTAAACCTTTGGAAACCATATTGCATTACGACAAAGTCACAGTGTGGTATGGATTTACCACATGACTCGTAATTAGACCCTTTTTCTTCGAAGATATGTGGGGTGTTACTTTTTAAACATTAGCATGATGGGTGCGACTTTTGCCAATAAGTCACAGAATCACATCATCCACAGCCTGGCTGACAAACAGCTGAAGGAAGGTACCAATTTTATGCTACACATGTGAAAGAACTCTTGCACCCATTGTTTGGTGAGGATCACATGCTGAGTGCCACTTCTGTCATGCTTGGCCTCGCTGGTCGCCATACCCCAATCCATGAGATTATTCATCGGGGTTACCTAAAGTCATGAAACTACCACAGTTGTCCTACCACACTTTCGTTGGTAATTTCTCACCATATCTACTAACATGTTTTACAGTGCTTTTCACAATATTGTATCATGGCTACAGATATTGTTGCTGAATGAGAGCCAACATGCTGAGCATTTGTTATAAAGAACATTGTCTTTGCTAAAATCAGTTACTGCGAATTATTACTTTTGTATCATATGAATCGCCATCTGCTGGTCACTCTTCTTCACCCGTTTTTTGTTTCAGTAAAACCCCATATCATTTCATGCATGTATGTCGATTTTTACCGCTCTGCCTAAATTATTCCATGAAATATTTATTGAATTTTCAAATGTGAATGGACTTTTGGGCCAACCCATATCTTTATGATAATGGGATATTTTTATTACATTGACCATAGGCAGTGAATGAGAATGGTATAATTTTATGATTAATGTGTTATAATATAATTACTTAGAGACCCACTAGGTTATGATTGTTATCTATTACCACCTACATGCTTAAAGATAGTTATTACTTTGTAAGGATGTGGCATAATTAGATTATTAATGTTTGTTATTGAAACTAACATGTTGCACTGAGATGTTTAGTAATGGAGAATGGTAGCATAGGAGAAGAGGTGAAACTTGCATACACAGACACATGGAACTGTTCTGCCACAAAGTCACAGTTACTTGCGCCTATTGCATCTCTAATGTACACTCCTGGAAATGGAAAAAAGAACACATTGACACCGGTGTGTCAGACCCACCGTACTTGCTCCGGACACTGCGAGAGGGCTGTACAAGCAATGATCACACGCACGGCACAGCGGACACACCAGGAACCGCGGTGTTGGCCGTCGAATGGCGCTAGCTGCGCAGCATTTGTGCACCGCCGCCGTCAGTGTCAGCCAGTTTGCCGTGGCATACGGAGCTCCATCGCAGTCTTTAACACTGGTAGCATGCCGCGACAGCGTGGACGTGAACCGTATGTGCAGTTGACGGACTTTGAGCGAGGGCGTATAGTGGGCATGCGGGAGGCCGGGTGGACGTACCACCGAATTGCTCAACACGTGGGGCGTGAGGTCTCCACAGTACATCGATGTTGTCGCCAGTGGTCGGCGGAAGGTGCACGTGCCCGTCGACCTGGGACCGGACCGCAGCGACGCACGGATGCACGCCAAGACCGTAGGATCCTACGCAGTACCGTAGGGGACCGCACCGCCACTTCCCAGCAAATTAGGGACACTGTTGCTCCTGGGGTATCGGCGAGGACCATTCGCAACCGTCTCAATGAAGCTGGGCTACGGTCCCGCACACCGTTAGGCCGTCTTCCGCTCACGCCCCAACATCGTGGAGCCCGCCTCCAGTGGTGTCGCGACAGGCGTGAATGGAGGGACGAATGGAGACGTGTCGTCTTCAGCGATGAGAGTCGCTTCTGCCTTGGTGCCAATGATGGTCGTATGCGTGTTTGGCGCCGTGCAGGTGAGCGCCACAATCAGGACTGCATACGATCGAGGCACACAGGGCCAACACCCGGCATCATGGTGTGGGGAGCGATCTCCTACACTGGCCGTACACCACTGGTGATCGTCGAGGGGACACTGAATAGTGCACAGTACATCCAAACTGTACCGCTCGGTCTGGAGGAAAGTTTCGTGATGATGGTTTGAGAGTCGAAGTGTGAGATATAAAAAAAAGATCCACCATCCTATCCAGAAAGTGCACTGTAGCGTTAAATAATTACGAGACCATAAGGTAGAAAATCACCAATGTAAAGTCATGCCCACTAGGCGGAATTTCTCATGTATTATTGTTGTAGGTTATAGAATTTGTGTGTTTAGGTTACAGAATTTATCGGAATAAATAAGATAGTGAAAAGAAAAGGATTGGTGGCCTTTTCCTTCGAATTGTATGTTGTCATGATATCCAAAAATTATAATGTGTGCGCCACTCATATTCAGTGCGATGGCCACGTGGTATTGCCAGTGCGTAGTGAACAGTCAGAGTTCTGTAAATTACTGATAGTCAGATGTGCGTTTCCGTTGCGTATTATTCATATAGGAGGATAATTGGTAACTTAATTGTGAGTACGAGAGTTCATGTTACTCGATAAATAAGAATGAATCCACTCGCTTGGCAGACCACTCATCTTGCAGGCCTGACTGCTTGATGCCACAGTATGAGCAAGGCATGTGGGTGCCTCTCTACATAACATTTCACTGTATCAAAATTTTGGGAAATTTCTCTGATAACTAATACATTATGGCGTTAGTATCCATTATCTTGTAAATATACTAATGTGCTCCTCATTATGAACTTATTGTTGTTTCATCATGATTAACAAAACAAGATTATTCATGACTCAGTTGTAATTGAAGTAACATTTTCTCAGTATGATAAATGCTTGAAGTTTAATATCCACAACTATATACTTACTGTGGCTGTATTTTTCACCTAATCCTGCTTTTATCATTGCAGTATTTGGTTCTTAATGTCACTGTAGTAATGTTGTAGTACTGTTATTTCAAGATATATTAAAAGCAAAAGTATTTAAATGTGCAGATTCATGATGAAGCAACAGATTCTGGTTGCCTTGTCGTTCCAAAATAGTTTTACAGTTTTTGTTTCAGTAACGATATAGGTAGAATTACATTCTGGGCATTTAGAAATATTATACTTTCCTATACTTTTATCTCATAAGGCCTTTGCCTTTTATACATCTATTCCTTCTACTACACAAATTAGACACTCTTCATAACTTTACTTTCAATTACATTTCTTAACCTTTTACAACTCAGGCAAGTTTTCTTTTCCACAACATTGGAGTTAATCTCAATATATTAAATATTCTACTTCCTCAGACATTTTGCTTCACATCTCATTCCTCAGACATTTCTTTTCTTTTCTTATTAGTACTCCTCTATTAGGCTGCTGAGATGGCGTCCATATATTTGTAAAATTAGAAGATTTATACCAACTGATTGTATGGTTTGATCTTACCTCTATCCTCTAAGTATATACTTATACCACTTTATCCAGCAACCATGGTAAATATTTAATATTATTTTTTACTTTAGCTACTATTTCTTATCATTAAGTGACTCATTTTAAAAGTATATTACTTGTTGCAAAATTATTTTGTAGTTTATTAAGGCACATAATTATTGTTATTATTAATACTGTTGTTAGCAAGTCATATATTATACTTTCTGACAACTACCTTGCCTATTCTTCTCCTTGTCAATGTTATGCTGCTAGTATTCAAAAAAGAAATATTACTGCAATGCACAAGAAATAATGGTATCTGTCCCTGTCAATTCTTTTACATTATTGAAAAAATATCTGGTATAGTTGAGGCATCCAGAAGTAAATTAACTTTTTATCAAAAACGAGTTGTTGCCATATCCAAGTAACGATAGTGAAACTGACGTACTTCATATCTTGGACGCTTTTTGCCAGAAGCACAAAGGGGTCATGTCCATGGAAATTACGCCTTTTCAAATTTTTTGAACAGATCATAGAGATACGTGAGCATAACAGGCAGCAAGTAGATAACCTTGTTTTATTTTCCTGCCTCGCTTCTGGATCACGTCATTTCATAATATTCCTAAGTGGCTCACCAGTTATTGAACTGTGCATTGTTCTTGACAAAAGAATAATCAAAACAAAAGAACTGTGCAGATACATCTAACTGAAAATTATTATGTACTAACAAAAAGATATGGAGTGCTTAAATAGCGAAAAACGAAACTCTACTCAGTGATAATAAAATTCAGTATACAGTAAGGCTGTATTATCTGGATGGGCAATATTTCCACTGCCCATATGCGCCATGCCGAAGTGAGCATATGGGAGGGCTGCCTCCAAGCTCCCCGCCTCGCCCCTCCTGCTGTGGTCGGGTGGCACGCGACTCGAAGAACTGTGCCACAACCCAACGCGACCTGGGGCCCTATTCTGCATCGATGTAGTTGGTTCGTTTCGGTAGTGAGGTCATTTTCGGTTCTTTATCGAAATATCCTATTCAAAAGCTTCTGAGACCTGTTACTGAACGGTCCTCCCACCGATTTCACGACAATTGTACCGAGAGGTTTTGGATTTCGGTGTGGCCCTGTCGATCGGTGAGCTGTAGTTTATGTACACCTATAATTTGTTATTTTAAACATTTTTAGCAGTTTTAGCTTTGGATTTAGTGATTGTGTTACTAAAGAATCACAAGAGGACGCATCCAGTAGAAAGTGAGTCCACATTAGACTATTTTCTTTTGTTGCAAATATGGTTAGGTTAGGTTGTTACTGTCAATGATTACATCCAAACAGAAAACGTTTTCGGTCAATATTCTCTCAAAATATGTTATTTTAATGCAAATAAGAGTTTAAAGATCATTAAATAGCAAGACATCGGCTATGCTTACGTATATTACATGAGTGTGAACTGACGTTACTAGTGACTTTGTGTTGCCGGCATGGTAGGTCAGTGTGTTCGGTCAGAGGGTTAGCTGCCCTCTGTAATAAAAAACTAAGTCAATGGCTCAATACTGAACTTGAATGGGTGTCGTGGGATATCCGCACCGAACAAATGCAACAAACAAAATCGGAAAAAATGAGAACAATAAAAAAAGTGGTTAGCACACGGGTTTACTACACGTAGGGACACGGGTTCGTGCACAGATGGGTGCAAAATTTTTTTTTTCCTCTTCATATATGCAGCACGTTCTCAGACATTGTTATTCGTGTAAGTTAAGGTTTTTCTGCAATATTACTTACATGTAGGAGCGCACTTCCTCAATAATGATTTCGTGATTTCTGTGTGTTTAAAACACGAAATATGAAATTGTTGGAGATGAAACTGCTGTGAGTGAGACAACCGACAGTGACTTTTATATTTTTTCTTATCAGAAATAATTCACCATTTTTTCCGAATATGTAGTGATTTCCGAGTATGCGGTTAGACAGAAATCTAAGAGCACAACTTAAAGTACTGGGAATGTAACTATCAGCAGTCATCTTCATAATCATGTTTGTCACAAGTCTGTATCTACAATCGAATCCTCAACAACAGTAGACAGAGATGAAAGATCTCCGCCATAATATTTTTAGACTGTAGCACCATATACGAAACATTTTCATTCATGAGATGCATCTTATAAACTGCGACAAACTGCAGGAGCTCTCGAGAACGCGTTTTTTCAATTTTATTTTTAAGACGGAAATCGTTGACGTATCATATAGGGAAAGGGGGTACTTAATCATTTGGATCTCTAAGAGCGAGTTATAACCACATTCTGTTTATCTTCTTATTCTTTTAGCACAGGCTATAAATACTGGCCAAAACTGTTCAATAATAAGTGCCTCTCCATACCCAGGGTTGCTGTTTTTGTTTCAAATAAAATACACATAAACGACAATCACAATAGCAATCCTAAACACTCTTTCAGTGTCACTGAACTGTGAACCTACTAACCTCATTTTCGTCCGACATTTCCGCTGGTATTTTAGCAACACGTCGTACTGCATAAAAGCAAGTTCGGTACTGCGCTTTGTGTTCGTGGCGCTGTGCGCGCTGCAGTGCGCATGCGCGGATGTGCGGCTGCTTGCTTTTGATTGGCTTGCGCGACGCGAACCGACAACAGCGCTTCGGTTCTCTAGACCCGAACTGTATAGCTACCGAAATGCATACTGAATAATGATGGGTCTCTAATTCGAGTACTAGACCGTTCTGCACAATGGAGGAAAGAAACAGAATAGGGCCCCTGGCGCAGGTGCTGTCGCGTCGCATCCCAATTTCTGCAGTCCGATTTGAACCTTGACGTTACAAAAATGCGCGCTGCGTTGCGCCGCGCCACATGCGCTATCCGCGTTTTAATTTGCGCCTAGCCGTTTCGGCGACTTTTGTATTCCATGGAGCGCTACCGTGCGTTTCACAAGTTCGTTTATTTGTTTACAACTGGTCCACGAGCAAGCCGAAGCGTTGTATTTAGAACATCGTCGTCTCTAGACACATAAAAGTAAAATTCTTCCTTGTTACATCCACTCATCGTTTACACATTTGACATATCAGAAAAAACACAAACAAAAATTTTTCTTGAAACTTCCTGACAGATTAAAACTGTGTGCCCGACCGAGACTCGAACTCGGGACCTTTGCCTTTTGCGGCAAAAATCTGCCAGGAAGTTTCATATCAGCGCACACTCCGCTGCAGAGTGCAAATCTCATTCTGGAAACATCCCCCAGGCTGTGGCTAAGCAATGTCTCCGCTATATCCTTTCTTTCAGGAGTGCAGTTCTGCAAGGTTCGCAGGAGAACTTCTGTAAAGTTTGGAAGGTAGGAGACGAGATACTGGCAGAAGTAAAGCTGTGGGTACCGGCCGTGATTCGTGCTTCGGTAGCTCAGTTGGTAGAGCACTTGCCCGCGAAAGGCAAAGGTCCCGAGTTCGAGTCTCGGTCAGGCACACAGTTTTAATCTTCCAGGAAGTTTCATATCAGTGCACACTCCGCTGCAGAGTGAAAATCTCATTCTGGAAAAATTTTCCTTATCAACTGAAAACATAAATTCTGGAATGTGATTTTCCAGCATCCTAAATCTAATATTATTATACATATATACAACTTAGAGGATTCAAATGGCTCTGAGCACTATGGGATGTCTGAGGTCATCAGTCCCCTAGAACTTAGAACTACTTAAACCTAAGGACATTACACATATCCATGCCCGAGGCAGGATTCGAACCTGCGACCATAGCGGTCATGTGGCTCCGGACTGAAGTGACTAGAACCGCTCGACCACATCGGCCGGCACTTAGAGGGTATATCTACCTTGATCGTATCTGATAAAGCAAGTGTCGCTCAAGCTCGTGCCCCCACCTAAGGGATGCCTACCGTGACAGGTTCAAGTTTTCCGGCGTCACAGTGGCATCGGTCTCTGAATTAGGCGTAACTTCTACTATGTGGACTGTTGGTGTTTGATTACGCCAATGAGTGTCCCGTGTGGCTCTCGACTGAAATTCTCTTTGCCTTTGCGGATTATTTGGCATAGAGCGTTACTTTGCTGGTCGAATCCCGCTGTCTGTGGATTGTTCGGATGTCTGTTAAAAAAAAAAAATTGTTCAAATGTGTGTGAAATCTTATGGGACTTAACAGCTAAGGTCATCAGACCCTAAGCTTACACACTACTTAACCTAAATTATCCTAAGGACAAACGCACACACCCATGACCGAGGGAGGACTCGAACCTCCGCCGGGACCAGCCGCACAGTCCATGACTGCAGCGCCTGAGACCGTTCGGCTAATCCCGCGCGGTGGCTGTCAGGTATTGTTTTGTGTTTGCCAACTGATCGGCTGATTATTGCCGGTAGCTTGGGTCTGTACATACTGTATGGGCTGGCCATACGCTACTTGCCCGTTGTAGTTGTTTTTGCTAAATATTAGCCCAGTTCTTTTATATCCGGTCTTCAATTTACAGCTTTGTCCATTGCCATTGTGATTACTGTTACCATTACTGTGGGATAAGGCTGCCATCCGTGTTGGACTACCAATCCGTTGTTTATTTGTTGGTCCGTAAATCTCTGTGGGACTATGTGCGTATTAACAGCCTTGGGTTGTACTGGCCTCTCCTCCTATCTCAAATCTATTGAGTCCAGTACAGATTGAAAGTATTCGGTGTCGTGTTCCGGAATAGTAATGAGTTTTCCCCTAATGTGTGCAGGAAGATGGCTCATTAAAATTTTCATTATGTCAACTAGAGATACTGGGTTCGTCCAGTATCTGGTTTTATTCAAATATTTTTCAAAATAGCCCCTTAAGCTTCCATGTTTGTTGTAGAAGGGATCTGGGTTGAATACCTCACGTCTGAGACTCTCTTGGACAGCCTCAGACTAATATTTTTCCAAAAAAGGCTCTCTCAAACTGTTCGTAGTAGTGGCAATGTTCCGCCATGCCCGTACCCCCAGCAGGACGTCACCCTGTGTGTATCCAACAACAAATCCAATTTTTTGGCATTCGGCCCAGGTACGAGGTAAAATATATCGAATTGCTCCGATAAAGAGGTAAATACCAGAAATTGTCGATGCCTAGGTCATCCCTCATCAGCAAGTAATGTTGACAAACACGCCGCACTGTCAGTGACAGGCGTGTTTGTGTTCAATTATGCGCAGCACATAGCATTTGGGCTTGCTAGACAGGTACATTCTGCAACCTTCGCTATTTTTCTTCGACGGGCTAGCCATGTATTGTGAGTAACCGGTGAGGTTTGTAACCTCTCTAAAAGCATGGGTTTGTTTTCTCTCAAATGTTGTTTTGGAATGTGAATAGTTTTAGCAATATTTCCTCATAACCTTTCCTCTGTTTCTTTTAAACATTAATCTGTTTTAGCTAGGAGTTGACTTTCTTTCTCCTTTAGAGCTCCTTCTACCGTAACTACATAAATTTTGCACTCTGACACTACCTTTTTAGCAATGGTGCTGCCCTTATCCAGCATCCCTGTTTCAGCTTTTTTAGTTATTTCCTTTACATCTGCATATATCTTTTTTGTCTGTTTTTTGGCAAATTTTGACTCTAAACTTAACTGGTTTACTCTTAGACTTAAGTTTTGTACTTCTGTAGGTAAGTTTTCGCATACGTCCTGCAGCTCGCTGAGTGCATCCGTCACAATTTTTACCGACGATTCCACTTCGGGACTGTGTCTCCTGCATTTGAGAATATGCTTCACTAAGGCTTTGTAACTCACCTGCAAGTTGTTCCTGTTTATCGTCTACGAATGATACTTTTTCCGTTAACGTATTTATATTGCGCGACATGTCGGTAATTATTTCTTGTTTTAGTTGTTTACCTAGCTCAGTCAACTTGCCGGATAGTTCGTCATATAATTCAGTGCGTTTAGTTATGCTCACCTCGCTGAACTGTTGACTAATACTGTCCTTGAAACCGTTAAATGCCGCATTTTGCTGTGTAAACTGTTGTCCTGTATTTTCATGATGTTTTGCGAATGGCTGTGTCACACCCTTAAGTTATTGAGTTGTTTTGTAAACCTTTGTGCTATTAGCTGCATGAGTTGTCTCAAATGGTGTGTCTCACTAGTATTTACATTGACATTACCAACTGCTTCCCCTTCTTGCGTTTGCGATGTCGTGCGCAAATAATTAGAGGAAGTTTCGCTGTCGCGCGCTCAGTTTCACTATTTGAAAAAAATGTTTCCCAGTGAGAACTGAGAAATTCTCATCGAGCGTCATAAAAGTGATATCATGATTAATTATATTACCAGTGTCATCATTTTTTGATAGTGGGACGCCACAGGCCAGTTCACGAGTTGGCGCATTACCTTCAACTGTTGCCAAGCCCAGACTTCCGACAACTTGGCATATTACATTTTGTAATGAATTTTCAACAATGGCCATTTCCTCTGACTCTATTGTGAATAGTTTTTAAAAAAAATATGAAAAATATTTTTTTCAGAAACGAAATTTTGTCTGTTCGCTACTTTACAACTAAAGTAGATTTATCTGTGTGTTCACTAATGAACCTGGTTATTATTTGACATAGTCTTAAAGAATTTGATAACTTATCTTGCACGTTAATGATGACTATATACAAATTTTCGTCTCTTCTGTAGAAATTCACTTTCCGTAAAGGATATTAACTGGAAGGAAAAGAGATTATCTACTGCCAGAGAGACAGTACCAAGCACGCCCATATAAGCATACTGCGTAGCAGCTTCTACCTTACCGCTGAATCCTGCATTCCCGGCACGTCTCGTTTGTAGGCAGAATTTAATTTAAATTTATTCCTTCAACGTTTTTCTTATTCCCAGTCTCACGGATATGTAACAAATACAACAAATGTTTCATTAGTTTCTTGTGACAATAAAATAAATCATTTATCTCAAAATTTTTTTTAATCTCAAGGTCTGTTCATATTCCTCTCGGCTCCGTCCCTTAAACGGTCGCCATTGAATAGTGGCGAAAGAGGTTGGGGTGGGGGGGAGGGGGATAATAGAAACTGATTAATAATTGCTGCTTGAATAATTAAAAAAATGATTGGAAGGAATAATTGAAAGAAATTGGAAGGTACTTTATAATTCTGTACACATAGCCCGGTTTAACTTTAACTGGTACTAATATCAACAGACCTTCATTGTCAATGCATTTAAGATCAATATTCAGGTTTTTAGTTACGTACTGCTTCACATTAGTTCCACTGTGCGTAGTGCTGATTATGACAATGCAGATACAGCATCGCCCTTCCACTGCTCGCGCAAATTCCTTTAGTCTCCTTCGAAACTTCTGATGCAGGATTCTCGGCGCGGGCGAATTGATGAACAGACGGGTATCATCGATGTAAATATGTGAATAAACTTGATCTTCCTTATAACTTTCATAACACTTTTTAATATACGGTTGGAATACAAATTTTTAAGCAATACTTGTATGAAGTAGCTAGTCATACGTCCGCCCGCTAAGAAACAAACTGCTGAAGATACTGGAATCAATCAATTGAAAAGCGTATCTGTTCTCTTTTTTGTACCAAAACATTTTCTTTACCGCAAAGTAACCTGTTGCTTTACTGCTATTTTTATACACTGTGTGATCAAAAGTATCCGGACACCCTCAAAAACACGATTTTCATATTAGATGCATTGTGCTGCCACCTGCTGCCAGGCACTCCAAATCAGCGACCTCAATAGCCATTAAAAATCGTGAGAGAGCAGAATGGTGAGCTCCGCGGACCTCATGGACTTTGAACGTGGCAGGTGGTTGGGCGTCACTTGTGTCATATGTCTGTAGGCGAGATTTCTACACTCCCAAGCACCCCTAGGTCCACTGTTCCCGATGTGATAGTGAAGTGGAAAAGTTAAGGGACACGTACAGCTCAAAAGCGTACAGGCCCACCTCGTCTGTTGACTGACAGAGACCGCTGACAGTTCAAGAGCGTCGTAATGTGTAATAGGCAGACAACCATCCAGACCATCACCCAGTAATTCCAAATTGCATCTGGATCCACTGCAAGTACTATGACAGTTCTGGGAGAGGTGAGAAAACTTGGATTTCGTGGTCGAGCAGCTGCTCATAAGCCACACATCACACCGAAAAATGCCAAACGACTCCTTGCTTGGTGTAAGGAGCGTAAACAATGGACGATTGAACAGTGGAAAAACGTTGTGAGGAGTGACAAATCACGGTACACAATGTGGCGATCCGATGGCGGGGAGTGGGTATGGTGAATGCCCGGTAACGTCGTCTGCCAGCGTGTGTAGTGCCAACAGTAAAATTTGGAGGCGGTGGTGTTATGGTGTGTCGTGTTTTTCATGGCGGGGGCTTGCACCCCTTGTTCTTTTTCGTGGCACTATCACAGCACAGGCCTACATTGATGTTTTAGGCACCTTATTGCTTCCCACTGTTGAAGAGCAATTCAGAGATGGCGATTGCATCTTTCAACACGATCGAGCACCTGTTCATAATGCACGGCCTGTGGCGGAGTGGTTAAACGACCATATCATCCCTGTAATGGACTGGTCTGCACCAAGTCCTGACCTGAATACTATAGAACACCTTTGGGATATTTTGGAATGCCGACTTCGTGCCAGGCCTCTCCTCAGTGCAGCACTCCAAGAAGAATGGGCTGCCATTTCCAGCAAACCTTCCTCCACCTGATTGAACGTACGCCTGCAAGAGTGAAAGCTACCATCAAGACTAAGTGTGAGCCAACACCATATTGAATTCCAGCATTACCGATGGAGGGCGCCACGAACTTGTCATTTTCTGCCAGGTGTCTGGATACTTTGTGCTAAACCCTTTTCCAAGTCGGATATCCGTTTGTTAATACTCAATTGCCACTGCGGAATATCCTCACTGAGTATTTGTTTGATGGTTTTCACGTCGTTCCGTACCTGACTATTTACTGCGGTACTGAACGATTCGGAATCTCTATCTGCTATGGCTGCTTGTACCTTAGAATTAATATTTTTTTCAATCTCACTCTCCTTCACTTCTAGCCATGAGTTGAATTCGGTTTCAATTTTAGTCGCTTGTTCGTTCCACTTCTGCTCTACAAGCTGTGTGGAATCTACCTCTAGCTTTTCTAACCGGTTGGCTAAAACACCTATCTCGTCTACCCTGTTAGTGTTTGCTACTTGCAGGTTGTTGACCTGTACAGTCAACTCCTGCACGGCCTTAGGTATCGACTCATAATTCTGTTTCATACAGACAATCTCTTTTTTCATATTTTCTAACGATTGCACGAGTTGCTGGTCCCGCTCAGCTTGCTGGCGATCTCTCTCAGCCTGCTGGGCAAGTAAATTTTCTGTTAACTGGCGATCTCGCTCAGCTTGCTGGGCAAGTAAATTTTCTGCTAACTGGCGATCTCGCTCAGCTTGCTGGCGATCTCGCTCAGCCTGCTGGCGATCTCGCTCAGCGTGCAAGAAAGATCTCAATTTTTCGTCTTTTTCAGCTTGTTGTTGCGCAAATTTTGCCTGGTAATCCAGCACGCGCTCTAATATCGCCTGAAGTGAATATCCACCAGGCAGATTACCACTCTCTGGTTCCTGCTTTTCTGGAGGTGGTGCAATTTCTTTATCTACCTCTCCTTGAGCACTGGTGGGCGGTGGCACCACTTCCTGTGCCCCTGCCCCCACATTTTCGCATGGTATATCATCAAAGAGAGTACTTGTACTGCTTAATGCACCCGTTTCTACATTTCCAGCACTAACTAATGGCTGTTCCTCAGTATCCATATTGCTCGGACGTTGACTACGCAATTTAACCATATTCATAAATTACCTACTCGAGCACAAGACCTGACAGTTTTTTCACTTGCACACAAAATATGTTAATTTATCTACAATACACTGCACACTAAAAATTTACTATCTGCAATCAACTTTGTCCTGTCATAAACACTAACATCAAACTACACACCACTAGCCATATGAGATCACTTCACTAGAGTTAGGCTTCTACAAACAGGACAACTACACTGTAGTCTTACCTTTAATTTATCTGATCTCAGGGTTCGGCTGCCCCCGGATTATGTAGTTGTTACAGTTTCTCAGTACTATCAGGATCGTTTCCTCTGACTCGCTTGCAGTAGTGCGTTTTTTCATGAAAAATTTTTGTACATTCATTAATACATGGCATTAATCGTGATACACATACATACATTTATCACTAAATACATACATATATATATATAACAATAGACACTGAAATGAAATTACATAAACATTTATTTTCGTGGCCACTGCAAATTCGAGCCCCGCGTTTTTGGGCGACAGTTTCGCGTCAGTTTCACTTTTCGTAAAAACTCTTTTCTCTTATTTTGCTTTGTTTTATTATTATTATTATTATTATTTGAGTAATAACGCATATACGAAAAGAGTCGCGAAATACCTTTTAATAATGCTGTGCCTTGAATTTCTTTATAATCATTAATTTTCAACAAAACTGAATATATTGGGTTCTTATTGTTCTGTATCTGGCTTTCTGTTAAAGGAACATTTTCCGTTACTGTAACTCACTATAAAAGTCAACATATCTTCCCTACTTTATAGTTATTGAAAATGAAAATTACTTTTTTATGAAATACTGATGTTACAGTTCACGAAGATTGTTCAACATCAAAATTTTGCAGTGGATTTTTGTTAAGAGTAAAACACCAATAATTACCACGACTAGCACAAGAACATGAGACTATTGTCGGAGAAAAATACGTTTTCACTATAAGGTTTGCCAGACAAGAACTAAGCACAGCGAAATTCCTATTATGTTACGAAGGTACTGTTAGTAATATATTATCAGCAGCCCGCGTCAACCTGCAAAACACATCATAAAATCTGCTGCTCTGCTCTGCAAGTCCGGAAGCTGAAAGAGATGATTTTATTTCACTATTACCTTCCCGCTTCTTTGCGGTATGATCGATTTCTTTTTATGCAGTTTGAATGTGCCGCGGCAGTGGCTTGTTCGTTCGTAGCGCAGCTCTGCACCACGGATAATATTTAAATAACTGAAACTATCTCAAAAGGATGGGATAATATTACAAGCAAGCTACTACAAATAATAATGCAAGGCTTCATTAAATAACTCTATTCAAAACATTCAAATATGTTAACTAATACACACCTTTTACAATGAGTACGTAATGGCGTACATCTGTTGACCATGACAAAAGAAGACTACATTAGCATTTACTGCAACGTCACAGGCTATCTTACTCGTACAACTCCAAGAAGAAGACAGAGAAATTAATGTTCGTTCTGCATTATTTATACTAGTGGTATTTTTTCATCTTTGTATGATATTTATCGTCTGTGCGGTTTCAGTACTCGCCGACACAGATATTATCTAAAATAAATAATAATATAAAAAAAATACATAATTCCATACAATAACAAAACATGATACACAATATTTTCTCTTTACTACAAAATATGTCTTTTGCTAATAGACGTTACATCTTCTAAGACTGAAAGCAGATTCTTTTTAATATTTGCTACATGCCATACATCACTCAAAGTGATTTTGTGCCACTTTCCATTCACTACTACTTCCATTTCTATTGTGCCCTTGCCAACAACTTCAACAAAATCACGAACTGCTGATATAAGTGTATGTGTCGTAGAAAATGGTTCAAATGTCTTGAAAAAATTGTCAATATTGATAATATGACTTGTTGCATCATTATCTACAAACAAGCTACCAGTATCACTCTCAGATGACATAACAACAGACGTTTCAGCTAAAAGAACCATGTTCGTATTTGAAGTTTCAGTGGCATCTGACATCACGTTTGTAAGGCTTTTGTGGTCAGCCATCCTCAGTCTACTTCCGGCATTTCTGGATCACATGATTTGGCTTCTTACAGTGGTGTTTAGAAGACAATTTCAACGATTTACTTATAAGAGCCTCTTGAGATGTAGAATCTCCTCCTTTATTTGACAAAGGTTTTTCACATGCACAAAGTCGAGTTGTCAAGTTATCAATAGTCCTATCACTTTTTGACGTAAACATCCAACTTGATTTAAATGAAAAATACTCATCTGGTAGTGAGCCTAAAATTTTATGGATCAAAAATAAATCAGGAAATTCTGGATTATTTTCTGCATCTTTGGCCATTTCTTTCTTCAAATCATTCCACACATTTTTCAGCTTTGAAATTTGAGCTGCTGTATCATCACTAGAATGTTTCAGATATCCCAAAAATCGTAAACAAATGTATAAACTTTAGCTTCAGAAACATCGTAAAATATTTTATGCAGTTATTCCCATACTTCTCGTGGGGTATTAAGATGCATTACTTTCTCAACTTCTTCTTCTGTCATATTCGTAGTCAATACAGTTAAAGCAATGTTGCCAGCCTTAAGACAGTTATTTAGTGTGTTATGTGAGCAGTAGCACCTTTTGCAGGTTCTATGGGTTTAACTAACATACCTTCAATAATGTTAAGGGCTCCAGGAATACCATGTAGACAAACACTTGCTTTGTATTTCAATGTATTCCAATTTGATTGCCTTTCTGGTAAACCAATGCTTATTACCCTTGTCTTTCCCTGGCTCAGAGAGTGAGGTGTGAGTGAAACATTGGTGGATCCACTAACAGTTGTTTATTGAGATATAAGACTCTTTGAACAAACAGAGTAATACAAAGTGTTTTAACTCGCTCAGTTCCTTGCGGCTAAGGAGTGGTGGAGTCGTAGTACGCAGATTCCAGTGACCGATGATGTGGCGACAGCTCATGTTTCTGCGGCGCGCCAGGCGTCGTATTCTGCCCTCAGTACCTTGACCGTGACCCATTGCAGCAACGGCGCGGTCTTCTCTTTGTGAATTCGCTCGTTGCGTTATTAACAAGCGGCTACAGCGTGGCGCGGAGTGTACCGTCCTGGAATCGAACCAGCGACCCTCAGGTTCGGTATCTTCTGGGGGAGTTCATCAACTTCTAGGTTCACACGTGACCCATTTGGTGAGGCCATAGCCCCCCTTCATCCTCACCAGCCACCTGGGTAAATACTACACGAACTTCTTTCTGGTAACATTTGGGAAGGCATCTGCTGTGTTGTTCTACTGGCGCAGTTATCGACATCTTCTGCCAAGCAGCGTAGTGGCTAAGTAGTTGTAGCGAAGTATGACCTCTGCTCTCTTACCATTGGTCCGTCCATCTAGGCGTCGTTTCTTCGTGTCTTCTTTCTGCTCTCGAAGGACCTTCTCAAAGGACCACTTCACGCTCATTTGTCGGAGGTATTTATTCAGCGTTTTTTCCAATGTCACGAAGTTTCTATAGCAGCGTAGTTGATCTATGCTTCTCACGTTGGGCAGAAACGTGACCAATGTCGACACATGTGCCAGCTTTCCATTGTTTTATCTATATGCTGGCGTGATCGGGCATTGGTCTGTTGCCCTTCTCCACAGCGCCAGATACGTCACACATATGAGTTCAGTACGCTGACAGTTCCTGGAGCATTGACCACTGATGAGTGAACAGCGCTGGTCGTTGTTCTCCTTGGAAGCATTATATGTCTGCTCGGTCATTGATCTGTCGAAGTGCTGACTGCTGCTGTGCAAACTCCACTGGTCATTAGCCTTTTGTCTGCTCCCAGTAGCTGAGTGGTCAGCGCGACAGCATGTCAATCCTAAGGGTCCGGGTTCGATTCCCGGCTGAGTCCGAGATTTTCTCTGCTCACGGACGGGTGTTGTGTTGTCCTAATCATCATCATTTCATCCCCATCGACGCGCAAGTCGCCGAAGTGGCGTCAAATCGAAAGACTTGCACCCGGCGAATGGTCTACCCGACGGGACGCCCTAGTCACACGACATTATTATATTATCGGCCTTCTCACGTTGGGCAGAAACGTGACCAACGCCAACGCATGTACTGGCTTTCCTTGATCGACTGTTGCCGCTTTCGAATATTGTGGCTTAACGTGTCAAAGTCTCTAAAATGTTCACTTAACCTATAATAAGTCTTTAAGTATTTTTCTACTTTGAACAATCATAAATAACACATAAGTATTATACACTTTACATACATGAGAAACCAATAAATTAAGTAATATATTAGCCAACCTTAGAAATATTTGTAATTCATAAACTCAAGTGTTGTAAAATAATATAGGTGCCTCTTGAAAAAAGTTCTGTAAACATTTCCCAGGTTGTATCTAAGCCATGCCTCTGCACTATCCTCCCTTTCGGGAGTGCTAGTCTTGCAGATTTCGCTGGAGAGCTTCTGTGAAGTTTGGAAGATAGGAGATCAGGTACTGATCTAAGTAAAGCTGTGGAGAGGGGTCATTATTCATGCCGGGGTAGTTCAGTCGGTAGAGCACTTTCCCGCGAAAAGGTAAAAGCCCGAGTTCAAGTCTCGGTCCGACATCCAGTTTTAATCTGCCAGTAGTTTCAAAGTTCACACCTTTTTCTCATGTACGCCACTGGTAATAAAACTGAAAACAATCGTCAGCACGTACACTTTCGCAGATTCTGGAATTACAAGAACAGCAACCCATTTTTTGATTTTCTGCAGCAGTGTGTGTGTGTGTGTGTGTGTGTGTGTGTGTGTGTGTGTGTGCAAACCAATGACGTATCTCGCAATCTTAAAAGATTTTTTGATAAAGAAACAATATATGTAACCAAAAAAGCGAGTCGCAAAAACTTCGTGATTTCTGAGGCCAAGCATTGAATAAATTGTGAATTATATGCAAGAAATAACTCCCGAGTACGATATGGCAGCTGTTAAACTGAAAATTAGTTATTCGAAATACCTTTGTCAACGAATGCAATAAGATTCTACAATCTTGGAAGGGTAGCATGACTGCAGATGATATTTAGGTGCCAGCTGTTGGTTGATTTGCCATTGGAGAAAACATTTTCGTCTCCGAATGTTACTTCTTTAATAAATGTATTTGTGGCCCTTGATTTGTCCGTGTGCGAAATCTATTTTCAGAGCCAACATTTGTGTTTCCCCTTCCTTGTATTTAAATCTTGTCACAGTCATGATCCGCACTATGACATTCATACCCGCCCATATGATTTCAATTGACGCCACACTGAAAGCTGTGCAACTGTGTAGAATTTGTGGCGTCCTGTGTGGACAGTACCTCACGATGCCAGTTAGTCAGTTACTTCCATGGTCCATGGATCATTTTGCACGATAAATCGTCATGATGTAAAAAGAGCCATTTTACATTCATATTACAAATTAATTTGTACATCTATCTGTACTCTAAACATCACCATATGTTCTTTTTCCCCAAAATGAAAACAAGGTATACAGATTGAGTTAGCAATTCCTACCCACCATCTTTTACACAGTACAAACATTGAAATTCTTCTATGGAGTAGAAGGAGTTATCAAAGAGAAACTTTTTCAATTTATTTTCAAATTTCACCTTGCTATCTGTTAGACATTTTATATCGCTGGGTAAGTGGAAAAACTTTTTTGTTGCAGCGCTGTGCACCGCTTTCTGTGCTAAAGACAACTTTAATATTGAGTGATAAATGTTATCTTTTCTGCTAGTATTGTAATTATGAACCTCATTGTTCTTTTTGAACTGTAGTACATTATTTACAACAAACTTCACGAGGGAAAAAATATACTGTGAAGCAGCAGTCAGAATGCTCAACTCGTTAAACAGATGTCAACAAGATGATCGCGGTTGAGCACCACATATTAAGGCCCGTCCACACGCAACGATCTGTCTGCGCAAATGTCTGCGCACATCACATCTGTGCAGACAGATCGTTGCGTGTGGACAGAAGATTTGCACCAACCTCAGGTGTGTGCAAACCTGGAAGTTGGAGTTGGAGGTTTGAGCGAAACCTCTCAAATCTGTGGGTTCAAACCACATCTGCGCAGACAAGTTGGAGCGTGTGGACAGGAGATCGCCACAAATCTGGCGCGAAACAGCTGTTTGCTCAGTCTAGTGTTTGTATTTGAGCGCACAGGGCATTAAAATGGCTGATACTCGTCAGTCTTCTCGGGAGTTTGTAAGTGAATTCATTGAAACATATAGAAACCACCCATGTCTGTGGAAGATTAAAGTAAAGAATATAGTGACTGAGACAAAAAGACAGCAGCATACAATGCTCTAATTGAAAAATTGCGGGTATTATTTCACTGAACTCTTGTTTCGATATTGCAGTTAAAAATTCCAAATCCTTGTAGCTCCTTCCTGTTGCTAGGAATCTTAATGTTACCGCCAGGCGTTCATGAGGAGAAATTGCCCTTCTCAATACAAGTATTTTTTCTCATAAGCAAATAATTTCGCCAGTCGTTAGGTTCGCCCTGCAACTCTCGCAGTAAATTTACGTGAGAAAACTGTTTTCGCTTTAGCAGCCACTGTCTATACCTTTTGACCACTTTCTCTGTTTCCTGCGGTTGGTCTGAATATTTTTTGCAACACAAGTTGCGAACACAGACCACGACAGAACTTCCTCCATTTCTATATTTCAAAATAACGGAATTAAATTTTTGACGTTTACGGGGAGCGTAGTCGCTTGCCACTGATATTTCTTTTCTACACCGACAGATGGCGGGCGAGTAATAGAGTGGGGTTTGTGTCGTGTGAACACATCACATTTGCAGCGATCTTTTGCATGTGCAGACATCTGCGGCGATGTCTGCGCAGACAGATCGTTGCGTGTGGACCGGGCTTTATTCTTACAGCACGTTTTGGGGCAATGAAGACCTTTCTTAAAGATGAGTTACCCCAGAACATTATTCAATACGACATTACTGAATGAAAATAAGCAAAATATGTCAGCTTACTGATTTCTCTCTCCCGAAAATTTGCTATGTTTCTAAAGTGCAAATTTGGCTGAACTAAGTTGTTTTAGGCGTTCCAAAAGGTGTTTTTCCACTTAAAAATTCTCATAATTATGGACATCACCATGTGTTCCACTTGTCACTACAGAAAGCCACAAGCTTTGGCGCGTGTGTGATCCTATCTATAGATTGGTAATTATTGTCACTTCCGAAAGAAAGACGTGTTGTCAGTCCCGCAGACTTGACATTCAGCAGTGTAGGCAAAACTGAAAACTCGTGATGACGGGTAACTGATGTAATAAATACGAACGTGCTACCTAAAATGTAGCACGTTGTAAAAACTGAGTTTAAAATTAGAAAGGAGAAAGTTATAATTGTAATCTCTCAAGCCTGTCCGTTAACAGAAAGGTGAAGCCCACTTTCTTGAAACAGAAGATATACAATCGAAACAAGCCATATGTAGGGGCAAGAAAGTATGAATATTTGTCTGTGGGTACTGGTTTCTGAAAAATGATAGCAAAAATACTTACCAGAGATAGAAGGTGACATATCTTTGTTGATGGTAAACTGACATGGCTGAAAGATGGGCTGGGTTTACTGAAGAAGATCTCCGGAAATTTGCACAGACAGAAGAAACTGTGGAAGGTAAAGGAAAAAAAACCAGTTAAAGGGACAATGATAGAATACAATAGAAAATGCTAATAGCGTTGCGCTGTTTTGTGAGAAACTTATTGCCTTGTGCTCCATTTAGGTTATGGAGGGATTTTTAAATCGCCTGCTAACATTTTCATTGTAATTCCATTTTTGCAGCCCGGAAAGCAGCCCATCCAAGTAGTAGCCATGTATTGAAACAGCAAGATAAAATTAATGGCACAGGAAGGAAAAATGTTACGCGACTAAGAATGTTGCAGAAGCCGCGAAGCACTTCTAATTTACCCAGATCTGGCGATATTCCGGATAAGGCACTGCTGTACAAAACCAAAGTAAGGAATTTGGTTAAATAAGCATAACAACCGATTTTTTTTTTCACCGAAGTGAGAAACGGATCTGTGATTTAGGCAGTACTGTAGTTGGTGGCCAGAACAATTGATATACAGTTAACCGTCTTGTAATAGACCGGCGTAAATTTTTGTATTGTCATGGCAGCAAGTTTGCTTTTTCTCCAAATTTTAGGAGGGTTTTCTCAATAGTGGTTTTGTCCTTAACTTCTGAATTAGTTTCACATAGTAGTAATGAATTGGGCATGAAGTTGTTCCACCTATCATCTCACAGTCAGTTTACAAAAATACACTTTTTTTGCGACAAATGATATTTGCAGTATGGTTCTTGAAAAACCATATGACAGTAATTTAGAGTTGTTCGAGAAAAACAGCTTCAATCACACGTATAACATGAGAAACAAAGACAGTTTTATGCTTCCCACTCATCGCTTAAACCTATATGTGCAGTCTTCTCAGAATATGGCAATGAAAATTCATTACAAGCTAAAAGGAAACAATGTTCTGAGTATGAACCTAGAGACACTGAAAACGAAGCCTTATGATATAGTTGTCAAATGCTGCTACTACACTGTTGAGGAGTTCATGAAGGATGAGCTGAACATTTGAGCAGAATAAATTTACATATAGTCTTGTGTGTAAATGTAGCTGTCCTTCACAAAAGGGAGGAAAGAAAAATAAAAGTTTATATTAATGTTAAAATTCTTTGTACCAATTAGGCCTAAGTTGTGTTATCCATTTTTTTGACGTGTCTCCTGTACACTAATCATATGATTAGAAATTGTATGTTATGAGACAAATAAAACACTATTCACTATACACTATTCACAGTATGTGGCACATACACACTCATTTAGGTTTCTGACCTATGTGCAGTGGGAAAATAACCAGACATATTATGTGTCATTAAACAACAAATCTTCAAGATGATATTGATTGGTGGAAAACTTTCTTTAAACAGTGCATACAGCTACGTGATCTAAGTGAAGCTAATATTTAGCTATGTGGCAAATAGCATTTTTGTGAGCTGTGAGAGTGTATACATTACTGCAGTCATGAATAACATCAAACAGATGTTTTTTAAACATATCATTATTATCAGAATACTTGAATCTCTGAAACATCTTTGCCTGGGGAAGGCGTCACAGAACGTCAAGTATCCTCCTGTGGCGATAATGCAGTGTTAATTAAATGGTGCACAGCAGTATAAATTTCAGTTTGGTCATGGTGTTGTGTGAAAAATTATGCATATTTGTAATGGAGAACTCCAGAGACTGTGAGATGGATGAGCAGTCGAGGTCAGAAGAATGTGTTGTTACCGGGAAATAATACCCATCATAATTCTGATATTTGATGCACCAGTAATACTTAAGTATATCAAGATAGGATCCACATATTTTTATTATCTCTTCAGCTTGTTTACCTACATTTCATACACTATGCAGTGGGGGGAGGGGGGTTGTGGAAGAAGTGATGGAGCAACAGGGTGACGATTCTTCTGGAAAGCCTGGAATTCTCAGGGAATTTCATTTTACCTGGAAAAATCAGGTAATTCCAGGAATTTCATAAAACCATCTCTGAAATTGAATTTTATTGAGTTCTGTAAATCACAAATTTTGAAATACTAAATACTTTAAAGAGTGTTACTTATATGAATATTATTCCGTATAAATTATTGGTGTTTAAAAACCATGGTTAAACTGTTGCCTATGGCTGGTATATAGCTCAGCTGAGAGGAAAGAAGTCATTATTATTGTTTGCTGCTCCCACTCCCTTTCCCACTAACCAGTAATTTATTAGGAGCTTCATGACACCATCTTCCTCCTCACACTTGAAATTCTCAGGCAATTTTTTTTCCAAGTTTGAGCAACCACCCAGAGCAAGTACTAAAAGGTGAAACAAAAGCCCCTCACATTCAGGCCTAATCACCATATATTAAAAATATGAAGATAGCTTAAGATCAATAGACGCCACTCACAGATTTGGCCTTAGGACTGTTTTGACTGACCAGCTGCTTGCCTACATGGCAGTACGAAGAGCAATCTATGACCATGAGACATGTGATCAGTATGTTGCCAATTCTTCCAGCTGTTATTACATTGTGTCCAGCTGGTATCCAGCAATTCTTGCCAATAATCTGATCCATAACCATAGGATGACAGTCTAAGGTCTAAAAGAAGCAGCATACACAAAAACATCACATCTCAAATTTCTCCTGGAACAAACAAAACTGATTGTTTTTCAGTACATCTCACCAAGCCTGCCTTGTTTGTTAAACACCTCCAGCTAGCTAATGACTTCACCCCTCTGCTATGTAGCCTCTTCCTACAGAGTTCTTGTATGCCCACTAAACTGCAGCATCCACTGTGAAAAGGGCCAGTGGTTAAGCCGGTTCCCATGCCCTTGCATGGGGATGCACTTCTGAACTCTTATGTAACTGCATAAGAAGAATAGCTTTATTGAGCACTAGTGGCCACTGACTGTTGACTTCCAAAATACGCTCTGCAATACTGCCTCTAACCCAGAGTGCTAAAAACTTGCCTCCTGCAGCCCCAAAAGAGCTGCCAACTGGTTCCTTGAGTTTATGAGTTCAAGAAGCTCCATGATCGCATTTAACATTTAGTCCTTTCACCCACTCAGCAACAGAATTTGGGCATTTCCATTGGCTGTTTCCTGCTAACGCTAACTGCACTTGCTGAAAGGTTCTGCTTACTGGTTAGGTCTCTCAGAAATTAATTTTATAACAAGTGCTGGGAAGTACCATCTTCCTAAGAATATTATTTGCCACTAAGCCAGCCCCTTAGGCATCCACTACAACCCATTTATATTTAGAGAAAGATCACCCATTATCTTCACTGGAAACAAGCAGTGGTATCCACAGTAGCCACGAGATGAATAAACATACATGATCAGGGAACACTATGTTACAACATGAATGGTATCTCGGGATATGAGTCCAAAGTATCTTGGGCTAAGCCACTAGAAGTTGCTATAGACATTCTTGATTTTGGCCAGCAGGAAGAAAATCTTGTCCCTCCTCTTGATATCTTCCTGTTCCATTATTCAGTCCATTGTCTTTCTGTACCATTGACATTGCTCACACAGTGTACTTGAGGAAATGACTTGCTCTTATGCCAGAGGTAATGATGTGTCAACCAACTCAAGGAAGCAAATCTATCTATTGTTGCAATTCCAGCCAATTATTGCAGGAGGAGTATAACTGTACTAGCACATGTAAATTTAGAAATGTACCATTAAAAAACTCTCGTCACCTTGCGTAAAACTGAAAGGATTTGTCAGTGGGTCAGTAGGGGTAGGGCCAAAGGTGGAGTGTACATCTATATGAGTGACATTTACCTCCCCTCATCCCCCCCTCCCCCCTTGTAACAAATATCCAAGCAGCTACTGTAAAACACACATTCCATCTTGGATAACAATCTGCATCGTAAACTCACCATCGTAAAAGTGCTCGACGATGAGGTTTTCACCAATCTCATTACGTGACCTTTCTAACAAATTCTTTGAAGAAGATTGAAATGCACTCATTGTGCTTAGAGGGTCTGCATCCACCTGCATAAGGGATTGAGTTGTTCGAGTGTTTCATAATGCCAAGGAATTAAGAATATTTTGTAAGTTTAGGTTTCATTCAGAGAAATGTGTGGTTTCAGCTTGCATAAAAATAGTAGGCCTAGTGAATATTTTAAATTATTTTTTCAGCCAGAGTTGTGGTAAATGATGTTTTGCCTGGAATTTGCACGGAAATTAATGCATGGAATGATAAATCTTGGATTAAAATATATGAATTTACTTAGTTAACCTAGTTTTAAGGTTCTTTAACTGTTAATAACTATTGAAACACTCAAAATCTAAAAATTTTCATAAAGTCCCAGTTTCTGGTAATCTTCCTGGCCCAAAGAAATATTCCCGGCAATATTTCCATTTTATAAGTTCCCTCACACTGGACGTATACCCAGCCCACATCACTATATAGAGTCCTCAAATATCGAATCAGACCACTACATTTCTGTTGTTAAAATTAAGATTAAGTCTGAAGTATGTTCAAAACTTAAGAGACAAACTAAGCTTCTAAAATATGATACTTATTAGCTGGAGTTCAGAAAATTTAAAGCAGGTCTTCAGAGCAAGGTCTTTCAGATGTAGAACAGATATAAAAATGGCATCAGCAAAGCACTTGTCAAGACAATACCATCCACTAAATGGAAAAAAAACCCAGACATGGTGGAATGATTAATGCGACAAGGTTTTGCAAGAAAGACAGAAGGCATGGGAAAATTGGAATTCAAATAAAAATCAGAAAAACAGAAACAACCCCCTACAAAGAAATGAGCCGCTAGAACTTGTAAAAGTGAGAGAATGTTATTCATCAGGAATGAGCTACACTCATTCAGTGAAGATTGGAAACTATTAACAAACATAATTGTCATGAACCTGAATACAAATTTATTGTTACTTAAAACTGTACTCAAAATGATGATTTGACAGCTCCAGATTTAGCAGAAAGTAAAGAAATTATATACTCATTGAAAATCAATAAGGTAGCCAGTGAGGATGAAAGAAAGGCAGATTTAGGAAAGCCCTCAAAGAAGACTTCATTCTTGAACTTAAAAATAGAATACTGTAGATAAAATCTGCAGGATTGCACAAGAAAGGACATAAAAATGGCCCAAATAATTATAGAGGCATATCGCTTTTGCAAGTGACTCAAAATTTTATTTAAAGCACTGCTCAGTCATACAGAACCGTGACTAAACCCACAACTAGGAGAATCTCAAGGTGGATTTCAGAAAAGTAAATTGTGCAGTGAACTGATCTAGAATAAAAAAAACTATTCTGCAAATTGAGAAACAAAGATACAAGAGTTATATTCGTAGATTACAAGAAAATGTGGATTCCATTGACAGAAAATCATACATCAGTATTAAGAAATAATCGGTCTAGATCCAAAAACTACAAACATTAACAAGATATATTAAAAAGTATATCATCCAAAGTCAGCTTCTGTGGAGAAGATAAATTATAGGAGGCTGGTAAGGGGATGGACTTGCGCCTATGCTTTGCAACTGCATCCTAGAAAAGGTGAATAGAGTGTGACTGAATTGCCTCACATTTGCAGAGGCCATTGTCTTGTTATCAGACACATCAGAAAATGTCAAAATCCAGATAGAAAACCTGATTGTACAAGCAGGAAAAATTGGTTCACAAGTTTCTTTCACAGAAACAGAATTTATAATGAGTGTGTGTTAAAAATTGCCCACAAAATTTACTCATAAATCCAAACAAAATCGTGAGAGTCAGCTCATTCAGGTATTTAGACAAGTGATGTAGCATGAACAACAATGATGTAGTCAGTCTGGAGATGGAACAAATAAGATGAACATCACGTTCCAGAACACCAGAAACATCTGCAGTAAAAAGGCTTTATTTAGGATATCAGCATTAAACATTATAATACAGTAGTGAGACGTGAAGCTATTTATGGCACCGAAACACTGGCCCAAGGACAATTGTAACAGAATACAACAGTCCATGACCTAACAAAGAAATCTGTGAAACTGTAGAGAACATAATACAGGCAATCCACAAAAGAAGAATGTCATTCTTTGAACATTTGGTTAGAATGCATGATGACAAGACTGATGAAGCAAATTTTTCATGAACTTATGAAGCTGGAAGAACACCCAGCAGGACTTATACAGATACTAAACGGTCTCAAAGAAGCAAACGTCAACATAATGGGCACACATAACAGGAATTTATTCGGGAACAGAATTCAGAAAGTGGCTGTAAGGGACAAAGAAGGAAGAAAAAAAAAACAGCCTCATAACATCAAACAACTCTGGAAGCAGAAATCTGAACATATGAAATGAATGTGGACAAAGAGGAAGAAGAAGGCATGCTGCAAGAATTGAAGTATTGATTTAATGTGCACTGCAAAAGAGCTATTTGAAAAAAATAAAAAGCTAATGTAGTGGCCACTGGCCCATTTTATTCAACCAACAGGTAGAGGTGGCTGGAAAAAGAGATGACAGGAAAACAAAACAAAACAAAATGGTTTATGTACTGCCTGCTGACCAGTTTTGAACTCAGAGAAATCATTGGATCATACAGTAAGTGTGATCCACCATGTGTTTGAAGCATCTCTCCCAACCTGAAACCAGCTTAAGCGGCATTCTGCCCCTTAGTGGAACAAGTGTTGGTCTGCAGGTAGGAAGTGCCAAATGGCTATGTGGCTATTCATCTTTTGAGAACCTTTTGTTCATAAGGGCAAAAGCATGAAGAACAATTTTAGAGTATATGCAGATTATTTTTGGCTTGATTATTTTTCCACTGGCTCAAGGAAAGTATGGCAAGCCATGATGATGCTTTATGGTTGAGATTGCAGATCACCAGCAATGACCGCACTGTGACAGATGTCTTCAAACAACTCCAAAGAGACACTGTCCAGATAGTGACATATTTTTAGCTAGCATATTCAAATGTGATCATTTAGTTTTAACAGTAAACATTGAATGTAAATTATTTTAATGTGTATTAATCATTTTTTGTTGTTGCAGGATGTTGATGTGAAAAGCACATCAGAGAACTTGCCATTACTTTCTGAAGTAAGTTCAGCTGATTCAGGATGTGGAGTTTCAAATGGGACAGAATCATCATCAGATACTAGTAGTGTTTCAAGCACACAAGCTAGCCCGAGCCATGGACCAGTTTATTTGAAGATTAAGGAAGATAAAAGCTATGAAGTTATTTCTCCGGAGCAGGCCAGTAAATCTTCTATATTGGATGAATTTGAAATGCGTCATAAGATGATGGAGGAACAGAACCGACGGCGTAAAGAATTGCTGGCCAAAGCATTAGCTGACAGGTTTGTGTATCTATGTTATACATTGAGTAAAATCACCAAGATTGAATAACAATATGAAAAGAAAAGATTGCTGTTGATCATGTAAAGGAAGTGTGAAATGGCAGAAAGTAGTCAGTTTGTGAAAATTTCAATGATTCATGTTTTAACAAAATAACATTTAATCATTTTATTTGGATATGGACTCTAGTTTTCAAATGCATAATGAAAGAAATTAGCTTAGATTTGGAAAGATAAGAAGTAATTATCCAGTGGCGGGTCTTTTATGAGCAGATGGTTAAAAATCATGAAATTGTTTGTTATGTTAGGCGGAAAATGTGGACAAAATTTTTTGAAAGTTTTCATGATCTAATAATAAAATTTGGTGTGTCCAATCTACAGTGCATCATACAGTAAAAATACACTGAAGAGCCAAAGAACCTGGTGTAGACATGCATATTCAAATAAAAAAGATACGTAAAGAGGCAGGATATGGTACTGCGATGGGCAAAGCCTATATAAGACAACAAGTCTCTGGTGCAGGTTTTAGATAAGTTACTGCTGCTGTAATGCAGGTTATCAAGATTTAAGTGACTTTGATCATGGCGTTATAGTCTGTGCATGAGCAACGGGACACAGTATCTCCGAGGTAGCGATGTAGTGAGGATTTTCCTGTACAACCATTTCATGAGTGCACTGTGATTATCAGGAATCCAGTAAAACATCAAATCTTCGACTTTGCCGGAAAAGATCCCGCAAGAACGGGACCTACAACAACTGAAGAGATTCATTCAGCATGACAGAAGTGCAACCCTTCCGCAGATTTCACTGCTGGGCCATCAACAAGTGTCAGCGTGTGAACCATTCAATGAAACATCATCGAGATGTGGTTTGGTACTGGATGCCCACTCATGTACCCTTGATGGTTTGCATGATGCAAAATTTTATGCCTTGCCGGGGTCCATCAACATTGACATAGGACTGTTGATGACTGGAAATGTGTTGTCTGGCTGGACGAGTCTTGATTCAAATTGTATCGAGCGGGTGGAAGTCTACAGGTATGGAGACAACTTCATGAATTCATGGACTCTGCATTTCAGCTGGGGACTGTTGAAGCTGTTGGAGGCTCTGTAATGGTGTGGGGTGTGTGCAGTTGAAGTGATATGGGACCCCTGATACGTCTAGATACGCCTCTGACAGGTGACACGTATGTAAGCATCATGTCTGATCACCTGCATCCATTCATGTTCGTTGTGCATTCAGACGGATTTGGGCAATTCCAGCAGGGCAATGTGACACCCCACATGTCCAGAATTGCTACAGAGTGACTCCAGGAACACACTTCTGAATTTAAACATTTCCGCTGGCCAGCAAACTCCCCAGACATGAAAATTATTGAGCATATTTGGGATACCTTGCAATGTGCTGTTCAGAAGAGACCTCCACCCCCTCGTACTGTTACGGATTTATGGACAGCCCTGCAGGATTCATGGTGTCAGTTCCCTCCAGCACTACTTCAGACATTAGTTGAGTCCATGCCAGTTCGTGTTGCGACACTTTTGCATGCTTGTGGGGGCCCCATACAATATTAGGCAGGTATACCAGTTTCTTTGGTTCTTCATTGTATAAATGATGCTTAGAAATATAGGATTTAAAGTTATGTCATCAATCCTTTTTGTTCTGCAGTTAGCTAAAATTTCAGTAGTTTTCTAACTGAAACAACATACTCAATTTTGCAGCTAGAGTACTCATAGTATCAAGGGTTTGTACACTACTGGCCTATGAGTTAGGAAAATTGCTAATGTTTATGCACTCTGATGTAATGGTATCTGTTAGAGTAGAGGTTTCTCAAGTGTCCTTCACAAGAAATTGTTGGAATAGTTGTCACATCATCGTGTTTTTTCCCCAAAAATAACAACATAATATATCCTGACATCTTGAGAAGAAGCATCAGCTGTTTATCATTTCGTTTTTTGATTGAAAGTGTTTCTGAAGTTCATGACTGGGAGGGCACAGTTTTATTTTTTGTTCACTGTGTGCACTTTTGCAGATATTTGAAGTTTTCCTAGAACAGCAATAATAATAAAATATTATATTCCTTGCCAGATCCTGTGCAATAAGGAATTCATTCACAAGTAACAATGGTAGAGCAGTTCCTCGCCCTACTTTTGATATATTTGTTAATTGTTTTATCATTTGAAAAGTCGGAACCCCTCTTTTCGTTGTTTAGCAGACATTCTTGGAGCTGACAATATTAAATTCGTGTTTGTGTAAATATCCGTAATAAGTATTAAATTAATCTAAAATACTGCACTGTAGTGTAAAAAACTGTAATATAGCTATGTACATTTATGTGGACAATGATGGACAATTGGTGTTCTTCATTTCTGCATTTTGTGTCATATAATGCACAAACAGATTTTTATTTTTTTTTCTCAGAATATTAGCTAATGATGCTAATACCTATTAATGTCATTATGCTCCCTAGTTTTGTGGATACAAGAAAATATTTTTTTATAACATAATGCTACTGACATTTACATACATGAATTTAATGCTGTTATCGCCAAGAACATGCTGCTACCGACAACTATGAATACAGATAATCAAGATACGCATATGAAACACTAGGGACATTTAACTTAACAGTGTATAACAGTGTATTTAGTATGTCTTACCAATCACACGTGACAGCTTGTTGACTGTAAACAGTTTAATACCATGTGATTCTTGAAATTTTCCCGGCATAAAGAATATTCCATGAAGTTTTGGGATTGCAGCCGGATGATGTTGACTTTTGCCATGATATTTTGGCTGACAGCCCTTCAGCCATCTTCAGATGAGTGTTTGCACTGGAGTTTGCTTGTTCACATCTCTGACTTTATATCAGAAATGGCACAGAGAAGCATGCACAAAGGCAGGCACTATGTGAGCAACCTCTATCGAGTTTATGCACCCTCTTCGAATATTGTTCACCTATGATTAACAGGTGTATGTGTAATGGTGATACTGCATGTGTGCTCTATTGGGATGCACACTCACAGAGGTAAAATTGAACTGTCAAAATTGATAAAATTAACTGTCGCTAGACACATCATTAGTCATAAAATGTTTTCTTTCTAAAGAAATGAAGGAAATCGCTGGTTTCCTCATCTTATCCAGTTGCAAGCTGCTGTCTTGATTAATAACATCTTCCACTAAATGTATTTCCACCAATTCTTTAATAACTGAATCCCAGAAGGATATCATTGAGCCCAAGATTTCCATGGCAAAATGACCAGTGGAATGTCCTGTAGAGATACAGTGCTCGGCTGTGGCTTATCTACTCGGCTACAAAAGGTGAGAGTGGTGATCATGTTCAGTGCATCTTTCATGCCCTGTGATGGAACAGAGCTGTGAGGTCTTAATTTTTTTCTGTTCTACCATGGATATATGGTCTTCCAAAGATAGACAAAGGAGGTCAGCAGTATCGGCATTGCAACATAGGTTTAGCTAAACATCTTACGTCTTTACTGAGACTTTTTGTGTTGAACTACTCATGTCATATTCACAACTCTGGTGACTTCATTAATAGTCTGAAGTCACTTCCCTTTCCTCAACCTACTTTTTATTCAACAGTTAACATTTTGAGCAAATTGATGACATAGCTGTGGGTAGTTCTCTCTCCACTCTGGTAGCAAACTATTTTATGGAAGACTGTGAGGAGAGAAAGCACTTGATTCAGCAGAACTTAAACCAAAAGCCTTCTGTCGATATGTGAATGATACTTTTGTAGTGCGGCCCCATGGTTGAAGAACAACTGTCACACTTTTTGTGGCATCTGAATTCAATCCACAAGAATATCGAATTCACGATGAAAGTGGAGAGGGCAGCTGTCTTGTCATTTCTGGGCATCGTGGTCAGTCGGAAAGTGAAGGGATCATTGGGGCATTCTGTTTAGCATAAGCCCATGCATACAGGCCTGTATTTGCTGGTGTCTACCCGCCCCCACCCATCACAAACTATGGGTATCATTCGAATGTTGGCGAACTAGGCACAAGCTGAATATGATGTAGACAGCCTTGAAAGGAGCTGCAGTGCTTACAATCTATGTTTAAAGACAATGGGTACTCTCCACATCAAATCAGCACAGCTGTAAAAAACAAGAAATGTGACCACCCACATGATCAAGAGAAGGAGCAGTTCAAGTCCAGGACATTCCTCCCATACGTCAGCAATATTTCGTCAAAATTGGGCAGAATCTTAAGGAAAGTAATCTTCCATGTACCTACAAAGATGTATGCTATTCTCAGTAGAGATGGGCAAACTGAAACACGTACCTGTTTCGAAACAAATAAAACAATACAATGTAATGTTTTGATACACTGTTTCGAAACAGTTTGTTTTGTAGTCGTGTAGACCTAACATTATGTCATATCGAATGTCTACTGTATAAATATTTCCGTATAAACACAAATGAGATGTGAGAGTGCTAATTAAATCGCAGAAAGTATGAAACTTTCACTTAGGTGTCTTGACAGTTTTATATTTCCTGCAGCAAATGCACTGCTTTCGTGTCGTGTGACTTTTATACTTTTCAACTGGCTGAGGACAGAGTCGGTATGTTTGACATAGCAGATTTTCCCAAACTCGTTTCCCTGTATTGTAGCTCCTAATTTTGATAGTTTTATGAGTGAAAATCTGTATGGGCTGTTGAAAAGGCATATCATGAGATGTAATTTATTGAGATAGTGTTCTGGGAAGCAAGGCACTGAAATAACATTTATGAGTGTGCCAATCACTCTTTTCTTACAGTTAAATTTACCATTGTTTGTCTCACAGAGCAGGCCTGCAAAGTGACTGATCCACACAGATCAAAAAATTGCCATAACAGACTGGAGCATATAACGCAATGGTCAAATATGGCAGTTTTTCATCAAACATTAGTGAGCTGGGTATAGCTCACAATATGTGCACCTGATAGAACTGGAAAACATGTTAAAACATTTCAAGGTAACTGAAATGCAGAGATCGGTGTGTTTCCTTGAAGTATAAAATCCAGACTAAGATTTAAATAATTCTTGTCTTGTGACAGCCAGAGCGAGAGCACCAGCAGCAGCGAGTACTGTTTGTATAAAGCGTTTATTTTGCATTTTGTTTACGACCTTCCACTAAGGAAGGGATTCTATTTGTGTTTATCTGCTCTGCATAGTAACTAACAGTTCTTGATAAAACTTTACGTAGTTTTCGTGTTAGATTTCTTAGTGTTTTCTTGATCGTTTAGAACAGAAAGCGCCCTAAAACCGTCTTTTGTTTGTTTCGCGGCCGTTAGCCACTAGTCACTTGAATCAGCAGTTGTCTTGTGACAGCCAGAGCGAGAGCACCAGCAGCAGCGAGTACTGTTTGTATAAAGCGTTTATTTTGCATTTTGTTTACGACCTTCCACTAAGGAAGGGATTCTATTTGTGTTTATCTGCTCTGCATAGTAACTAACAGTTCTTGATAAAACTTTACGTAGTTTTCGTGTTAGATTTCTTAGTGTTTTCTTGATCGTTTAGAACAGAAAGCGCCCTAAAACCGTCTTTTGTTTGTTTCGCGGCCGTTAGCCACTAGTCACTTGAATCAGCAGTTGTCTTGTGACAGCCAGAGCGAGAGCACCAGCAGCAGCGAGTACTGTTTGTATAAAGCGTTTTTGTACTTATTTGCTGCGCTTAGCTTTTAAATAGTTTTTCTGGGAAAACCTAGCGTAGTTTTCGCGTCTCGTATTTCAGTGAGTGTTTCTTGATTATCAGAGTAGCTCATCAGAAGATTATCTTGGGAATTTGTCACCGTATTGAGTAGGGTAAACAAAGTCATGTGTAGGGACTGTGGTTGTTGTGAGCGGACGCAAGGAGAATTGGCCACTCTTCGGGGGCAGGTGGAGGCTTTGTCTGTTAGGCTCATCGAGCTCGAGGCGCAGGCGTCGGCTCGTAGTGGCGTTGGGGCAACTGTGGTGAGACCTATGCCTACTTCGGTGGCCTTGGAATCACATGGAACCCCTGATGTCGCTGCGTCTTCCGGCAGTGAGCATCTTACCGGTCAGCCATCACTCCAGGGTGAATGGCGGACAGTGGTGGGCTCGCGCGTGCCTGGCCGAAAGGCGAAGGTGGGATCTGGCCGCGTGGCAGCTGCCTTACCCCTTTCCAACAGGTACGGGGTGCTTCCTAGTGGTGATGACATCGTTTCCGAGCCACCACAGGATGCCTCGCCTGTTGGGCCAGTGGCCGATTCTCCGGCAAGGTCCCGACAGTCACAGAGGGCGGGCCTATTAGTTATAGGGAGCTCCAACGTTAGGCGGGTTATGGAGCCCCTTAGGAAAATAGCGGGTAGGTCGGGGAAGAATGCCAGTGTGCACTCGGTGTGCTTGCCGGGGGGTCTCGTCCGTAATGTGGAGGAGGCCCTTCCGGCAGCTATTGAACGCACTGGGTGTGACCGGCTGCAGATAGTAGCACATGTCGGAACGAATGACGCCTGCCGCTTGGGTTCTGAGGCCATCCTTGGTTCCTTCCGGCGGCTGGCTGATTTGGTGAAGACAACCAGCATCGCACGCGGAGTGCAAGCTGAGCTTAATATCTGCAGCATAGTGCCCAGAGTCGATCGCGGTCCTCTGGTTTGGAGCCGTGTGGAGGGTCTAAACCAGAGGCTCAGACGACTCTGCGACTATAATGGTTGCAAATTCATCGACCTCCGTTATTGGGTGGAGAACTGTAGGGCCCCCCTAGACAGGTCAGGCGTGCACTACACACCGGAAGCAGCTACTAGGGTAGCAGAGTACGTGTGGCGTGCACACGGGGGTTTTTTTAGGTTAGAGGGACCCCCCCTTGGGCGAAACGATAAAATACCTGACGGCTTACCAGAGAGGACATTATCATCGTTGATAAAGAACGTCCGTCCTCAGAGACCAAAAACAGGAAAAGTTAACGTAATATTGGTAAACTGCAGGAGTATCCAGGGCAAGGTTCCTGAATTAGTATCTCTTATTGAAGGAAATAGTGCGCATATAGTATTAGGAACGGAAAGTTGGTTAAAACCGGAAGTGAACAGTAACGAAATCCTAGACACAGAATGGAATATATACCGCAAGGATAGGATAAACGCCAATGGTGGAGGAGTATTTATAGCAGTAAAGAATTCAATAATATCCAGTGAAGTTATTAGCGAATGCGAATGTGAAATAATCTGGGTTAAGTTAAGTATCAAAGGTGGGTCAGATATGATAGTCGGATGCTTCTATAGACCACCTGCATCAGCAACCGCAGTAGTTGAGCGCCTCAGAGAGAACCTGCAGAACGTCGTGAAGAAGTTTCGTGATCATACTATTGTAATAGGGGGAGACTTCAATCTACCAGGTATAGAATGGGATAGTCACACAATCAGAACTGGAGCCAGGGACAGAGACTCTTGTGACATTATCCTGACTGCCTTGTCCGAGAATTACTTCGAGCAGATAGTTAGAGAACCAACTCGTGAAGCTAACGTTTTAGACCTCATAGTAACAAATAGACCGGAACTTTTCGACTCCGTGAATGTAGAAGAAGGTATCAGTGATCATAAGTCAGTGGTTGCATCAATGACTACAAGCGTAATAAGAAATGCCAAGAAAGGAAGGAAAATATATTTGCTTAACAAGAGTGATAGGGCACAAATCGCAGAATATCTGAGTGACCACCATCAAACGTTCATTTCTGAGGAAGAGGATGTGGAACAAAAATGGAAAAAATTCAGAAACATCGTCCAGTACGCCTTAGATAAGTTCGTACCGACTAAGGTCCAAAGCGAGGGGAAAGATCCACCGTGGTATAACAATCATGTACGAAAGGTACTACGGAAACAAAGAAAGCTTCATCATAGGTTTAAGAGTAGTCGAATCATAGCTGATAAGGAAAAGCTGAACGAAGCGAAAAAGAGCGTAAAGAGAGCAATGAGAGAAGCATTCAACGAATTCGAACATAAAACATTGGCAAACAATCTAAACAAGAACCCTAAAAAGTTTTGGTCATATGTAAAATCGGTAAGCGGATCTAAATCCCCTATTCAGTCACTCGTTGACCACGATGGCACCGAAACAGAGGACGACCGAAGTAAGGCAGAAATACTGAATTCAGTGTTCCGAAACTGTTTCACTGCGGAAAATCGTAACACGGTCCCTGACTTCAGCCGTCGCACGGACGCCAAAATGGAAAATATTGAAATAAACGATATCGGAATTGAAAAACAACTGCTATCACTTAGTAGCGGAAAAGCATCCGGACCAGACGAGATACCCTTAAGATTCTACAGTGATTATGCTAAAGAACTTGCCCCCTTTCTATCAGCAATTTATCGTAGATCGCTGGAAGAACGTAAAGTACCTAGCGACTGGAAGAAAGCGCAGGTCGTTCCCATTTTCAAGAAGGGTCATAAATCAGATGCGAATAATTATAGGCCTATTTCGCTTACGTCAATCTGTTGTAGAATAATGGAACATGTTTTGTGTTCTCGTATTATGACGTTCTTAGATAATACAAATCTCCTTCATCATAACCAACATGGATTCCGCAAACACAGATCATGTGAAACTCAGCTCGCCCTATTTGCCCAAGAAATTCACAGTGCCGTAGACACTGGCGAGCAGATTGATGCCGTATTCCTGGACTTCAGGAAGGCATTTGATACGGTTCCGCACTTACGTTTAGTGAAAAAAATACGAGCTTACGGAATATCGGACCAGGTTTGTGATTGGATTCAGGATTTCCTAGAAGAAAGAACACAACATGTCATTCTTAACGGTTCAAAATCTGCAGATGTAGAGGTAATTTCGGGAGTACCGCAGGGAAGCGTGATAGGACCTTTATTGTTTACAATATACATAAATGACTTAGTTGACAACATCGGTAGCTCCGTGAGGCTATTTGCAGATGACACGGTTGTCTACAAGAAAGTAGCAACATCAGAAGACTCGTACGTACTCCAGGAGGACCTGCAGAGGATTAATGCATGGTGCGACAGCTGGCAGCTTTCCCTAAACGTAGATAAATGTAATATAATGCGCATACATAGGGGCAGAAATCCATTCCAGTACGATTATGCCATAGGTGGTAAATCATTGGAAGCGGTAACGACCGTAAAATACTTAGGAGTTACTATCCGGAGCGATCTGAAGTGGAATGATCACATAAAACAAATAGTGGGAAAAGCAGGCGCCAGGTTGAGATTCATAGGAAGAATTCTAAGAAAATGTGACTCATCGACGAAAGAAGTAGCTTACAGAACGCTTGTTCGTCCGATTCTTGAGTATTGCTCATCAGTATGGGACCCTTACCAGGTTGGATTAATAGAAGAGATAGACATGATCCAGCGAAAAGCAGCGCGATTCGTCATGGGGACATGTAGTCAGCGCGAGAGCGTTACGGAGATGCTGAACAAGCTCCAGTGGCGGACACTTCAAGAAAGGCGTTACGCAATACGGAGAGGTTTATTATCGAAATTACGAGAGAGCACATTCCGGGAAGAGATGGGCAACATATTACTACCGCCCACATATATCTCGCGTAATGATCACAACGAAAAGATCCGAGAAAGTAGAGCAAATACGGAGACTTACAAGCAGTCGTTCTTCCCACGCACAATTCGTGAATGGAACAGGGAAGGGGGGATCAGATAGTGGTACAATAAGTACCCTCCGCCACACACCGTAAGGTGGCTCGCGGAGTATAGATGTAGATGTAGATTCATACAGGCAGGTACAGATTCCAACCTCAAGTTTAGCAGTTACTGTATTAATGGCCTCATTGCTCTAATCTGAGTCTTTAAGTCTCAGACAATGACTTTGTAAACCTTTGCTTAATAAGACAACTTTTGGCAAGGTTACATTTCTTTCGCTGCTAATTTCTGTTGTGACTTGCACAAAAGGAGATAGTATTTCACAAGATTTTTCAATACCTGACCGTTGGACAGTTTTGTTTGTAAATCCGCACTGAAGATGGCGAGGTTGTAAAGGCTATTTGATTTTCAAAAGACTGTCAAACATTTCATACAAGGAATTCCATCTCGTAGGACAATCTTGTTTCGGTGTTAAAATAGGGACGCCCATTTGCTTCCGAATATTGTGTAATTTCTCAACTGCTTGAGGACTTCTTTTGAAAAATTCCGTTATTGACTTCACTTTTGCTCTTCTCTCAGTAATTGGTTCAAGGCTTACTTCCACAGTTAAATTCAGTGTATGTGCAAAACAAGGTACATGCCACCATTTGCACATCATCACTGCCTCCACCATATTAGATGTATTATCTGTAGTGCAAGCTATAATTTTATTGCTAATACCCAAAGCTGATATCACATTTTGTAATTCACTGGAAATGTTTTTAGCTGTATGCTTGTTATGGAATTTAAAACTAGATGTCAAATATGACTTAAGATTGCAGTTTTCATTAATGAAGTGAGCAGTCACTGCAATATAATTATCATTGTTCACAGATGTCCATCTATCAGTCGTAATGCAGATGTAGGATGTAGCTAGCACTGCAGATCGTACTTGTATTAGGGTGTTGCCGAACACTTGAGAGTAAACTGTTGGAGACAGTTTTTCTACTGGGGGTAAATAGCTTTCATTTATAAATAAGTCATTTTTCTAAACTCTTCACTCTCAACTATTCTTTAACAACATGTCTTAACATCTATTCGTCTATTTTGGCTCGTTTGGATGAAGGTACTGCTCTTATTGCAAATCCAGCCACCTCTGTGTACCACACCTACCCAGAACTGAATCAGCAGATTCCTGAACAATTACTGTGGAAGTTTAACTGGCTTTGTCACTTTCCAGATTCATAAAAACTGGTTTCGAACGAGTTTCACTTAAATTGACTGTTGGATACTAATGTCCCAAAAGTCTGTTTAAGCAAGAGGTTGAACTATTAAATGACAACACTGCCGAACGTTTCCTCAGGATTCATCCTCTTAAAATAATCCCATACAGTGCTTCATAACGCCATAGCTGAAGACACTAGAACCACCACGAACGGAACTAGAGGTGGGAGCAAACTGCAGAAAAAACGGATACGCTACTGGGATTCCCACATTCCGTTAGTACGGGAAATATACTCATCCAGCTAATTTCCATGCACTTAAAGGAAATCATTGTGGAGAATAGACACATTAACTATACTCACAAATAACGTCACGTAATTCGAATATATAACAGGAAAAATTTTTTTCCCTCAAGGTGTTTCGAACCATTACTATATAAACTCACCCCGCTTCCCAGTCCTTCCCGTTCACCAGTACACCACCGGTGATACATCAAGCAGCTTGCTTGCAATTATACCTACATTTAATTTACATGTATGTCTTAAAACTGCCACTCCGCGCCTTTTTTATTCAAGATATTGTATGCTTACTTGCGTTTTTCAATATCATTACTGTACATGAACAGAGAAGCGTATGTTATAAAATATGTGTAATTTAACTGAATGATTTTCACACATTTATTATTTTGAATGTGAATAGTGTGCGTTATTTTATTGTTTGGTTAGTGTTTATAAAGTAGATATTACGCCATTTCGGAATCGGCTGGACTCGCATTCGGGAGGACGACGGTTCAATCCCGCGTCCGGCCGTCCTGATTTAGGTTTTCCGTGATTTCCCTAAATTGCTCCAGGCAAATGCCGGGATGGTTCCTCTGAAAGGGCACGGCCGACTTCCTTCCCCATCCTTCCCTAATCCGATGAGACCGATGACCACGCTGTCTGGTCTCCTTCCCCAAACCAACCAACCAACCAACCAACAATCGGAATCGGGCAGTCAGCTAGAAATGAAGTTTTATTTTCGGAAGTCTTAAGCTTCATGCTGTTGTTCGTGAAAAAGATTTCGACACTCTTGAAAGTGTTTCATGAAGTGATATGCTATATGTGTTTCAGTATCTGTGCCCGAATCTCATCCGACACAGAGCGGAGTGAAACATCACTGTTTGTATACAATTAGTCCGTTCCACGCTTAAGTGGAGTGAAACAGCGTTATTTTGAAACAACGATACAGTTTTTGTGTCTGGCTCGAGATCGAATCTGGTTCCGTTATTCGAGACAGGGCAGAATGAAACACCACTGTTTCGAAACACAGAACCATAGCCGTTTCGAAACACTGAAACAGTTCCACGTATTGATAAACTGTATCGAAACATACAAACAGCAGCCAAGTCTACTTCTCAGTGTTGAAAAGAACAATCTGTGATTGCGAAGGGCTGTGATCTACAGAATATTTTGCCAGTGTGACAAAGCCTACATTGGTCAGACAATGTGCACAGTGCATGGATAAGGTGATTTCTTCAGTTTCTTCAGAAAGAAAACATTTTATGACTAATGATGTGTCTAGTGACAGTTAATTTTATTAATTTTGATATTTGAATTTTAACTCCATGAATGTGCATTCTGACAGAGCGTGCATGTAGTATCACCATTACCCATGAGCCTGCACTCTGTAGATCGAGCAATATTCAAAGAAGGTACAAAACTCAAGAGGAGTTGCTCGTAGTGCCTGCCTTTGTGATGTGTGTCTGCACCAATTTTTGGTATAAAGTTAATGATGCGAACTACAATCACCTGTGCAAAACACTCACGTCAAAATAGCTGAATGCTTGCCAGGTGAAATATCATGGCAAGAAGTTGCTGTAATCTGCCTGCAATCCTGAAACTTAATGGAATAGATTAATACCAATGTATGAAACTTGTTCCATTATGTGGCTGTATTGACTGCATGCCTACATTGTCAAGCCACATTATGATCCAGAAAAACAGCACAGCGTTCTGCACATATCACAGCTTGATGAGACGGGAGTGACGCAATCAACTGCTTATAAATCTCAAGTGTTGGCTGAGTGGAAAAAGCAGTGGCTGGAAGTGAGTTAACAAGAAGTTGTGGTCAGTCAAACCAACTATTCTGCCATTTGAATAACAGTAACAACACTGAACACTTCATAACTATTCAAATTATCATAAAAATTATAACAATAAAAAATGTTTCCAAATCCTATATAGCTGTATGAAGTTGCTTTATTCGCAGCTACTGTTTTCATATCAGTATGATGCATAAGTACACAATCCCAGATTTTGAGAAGTTATCCACATTAAGAGTCAAACCACATTGGTGAGCTATCATAATAAAATTGGGTACACACAAAGGAAACTTGTCAAAATGTACGAAGTATGACTGCTGAATGAGCCAGGACAGATAACAAACACCCTGTAGGATACATTATAAGATCCGGTTGGCAACAGCTGTATAAAACAAGTGAGTGTAAAATTATGTTTTGTCAGCCTCCATGGGCTGCTTACAACAGATCTGCCTGTTAGCGGTATGGTGGAAGTACTCACATCTCATGGGATTTTAAATTTTACTTACATTGGCTTTATAAAGCTGTTGTCCTACGAGATGTTATCTGGAATGGCTCATTCAGCTGCTGTGCTTTGTACGTTCTTACAAGCATCTGTTGGGTGTATCCAATTTTATTATGACAACTGAGCAATGTGGTTTGACTCTTAACGTGGATAACTTCCCAGAAGCTGGGGCTCCTCATAATTGTCCACCTACATTATGAAAATATGAGCATTACAGACCTGGGGATGAGTCAATACAGCCATGAAACTGGTTGTTCGGAATAAAGAACATTCATAGAGCTAAGCGGCTTTTGGAAACAGCTCATCATTCTTCACTTTTTAATTTTATAAGTTTTATGATAAGGATGGTTATTGAGAGCTGTTGTTATTCAGTGTCTCTGACTTGCGGTTGCCCTCCCCAGACAGTTTTTTCTTATTCTGCCATGGTCCACTTCCTTTGGAACTCCACGAAGGGACAAAGTGGTCCTAATTTGCCTTCTTGTCAGCTACTGCCCAATGATGCATGCACATCTCTTGAGGCAAGAAGACCGACCAATATGCAGTGTTTGTGGCATCACAGTTACAGTGCATCATCTGTTGATGTCCTATGTGTTGTATGCTAATGGGAGGGGAACCTTTGTCCTACTGAGGGACTTCCCCCTATTTTAGGTGGTGATGAAACAACTGCATGACAGTAATTGACATTTTGTGTGGTGTCCAGGACGCCTGCCCAGTTTAATTGGACAAAGGTTTTAACCTATTTTTTAGTGTCTATCTCATCCCACTTCCTTCCTGTAATGGTTATAGGCTGTTTCTTCTTTGAGGTTTCATTATGTGGTAAAGCTTGCATTTACATTGTATTGTTTAAAGCAGTCAGATCTATCACCATAGTGTCAATCTACATTCCTGAGAAGGTTTGTGGAACATGACATTTGAATGAATACATGAATCTGGTCCTGTTCAATCTGTGTTCAGTTACTCAGGTTTCTTTCCTTGAAGAAACACCTTGGTGTCAGGTAGTACATATATACCTTTTAAACCTACAGGCAATGACAGGATGATGATGAATACCAGCTTTACCAGTTTGATTCATGCATTTGGTCCTGGAGCAATGCGGTCCTCCGGAAGATAGTTTGACCATTTGTAAATACAGTTTTGAATCTGTAGTGACAATTGAAAATTTATGCTGGACTGGGTCTTGAAACCAAATTTTCTGCATCTCACTAGCACTTACCTTGATTATTAGGTTATCTGTGCACACCTGCAGGCCTCACATAATCTTTTGTTGTCAGTGATACTTCCCTACATGATTTCCGAGGTTCTTGCATGGGGTTTATGAGAATAGCATAACTGGGGAGGTCTATGGCTTACTCAAGTCTCAGGGGGTCTGTATATGTGAAAACTGTTCAGATATGCTAAAGCTGCAGTGATATGAATTTGTAATGACAGCTGAAAATTTGTACCAGACTGGGACACAAACCTGCATTTCCTGCTTATCGTGAGTCATCACCTTAACCATTAGGTGAGTATGCCTCCAAGCCCAACTCAAAATTTTATTGTTACTGATGTTTCTGCCTTTGATTCTCTAATACTACTATTACAGGTTTTACTTCACGTGGGAACTGCACCAATGGGGGAACAGAGTCATTGATGGGCTGTTACTTACCCTGCCTCAAGGTATGTGTACACTGAGGTGACAAAAGTCATGGGTTACCTCCTAAAATCGTGTCAGACCACCTTTTGCCTGGTGTAACACAGCAATTCGATATTACATGGACCCAACAATTCTTTGGAAGCCCCCTGCAGAAATATTTGGCCATGCTACCTCTACAGCCATGGTTAATTGCGAAAGTGTTGCAGTACAAGTTTTGTGCACAAACTGACCTCTCAGTTATGTCCCACAAAAGTTTAATGAGATTTATGTTGGGTGATCTGGATAGCCAAGTCATTCGCTCAAATTGTACAGGGTGTTCTTCAAGCCAACTGCGAATGGTTGTGGCCTGGTGACATAATGCATTGTCGTCCATAAAAATTCCATTGTTGTTTGGGAACATGAAGTCTGTTAATGGCTGCAGGTGGTCTCAAAGTAGCTGAACATAACCATTTCAGTCAATGATTGGTTCAGTTGGACCAGAGGGTCCAGTCCATTCCATGTAAAGCAGTTCACAGCATTATGGAGCTACCACCAGCTTTCACAGTGCCTTGTCGACAGCTTGGGTCCATGGCTTTGTGGGGTCTGTGTCATACTCAACCCTACCATCAGCTCTTACCAACTGAATTTAGGACTGTTCTAACCAGGCCCCAGTTTTTCTGTCATCTAGGGTCCAACCAGTATGATACAAGCCCAGAAGAGGCACTTCAGGTGACATCATACTGTAACGAAAGCACTCACATTGGTCATCTGCTGCCATAGCCCATTAATGTCATATTTCGCCACACTGCCCTAACGGATATGTTCGTTGTATGTCCCAAATCAATTTCTGCTGTTATTTCACAAAGTGTTGCTTGCCCGTTATCACTGACAACTCTACTCAGATGTGCTCTTGGATGTTAAGTGAAGGCTGTTAGCCACTGCATTGTCCATGATGTGAGGTAATGCCTGAAATTTGGTACTCTCAGCACGCTCTTGACACTGAATCTCGGAATACTGAATTTCCTAATGATTTCTGAAATGGCATGCCTCAGCTCCAACTACCATTTCATATTCAGAGTCTTAAATCCTATCGTGCGACCATAATCGCATTAGAAACCTATTCGCATGAATCACCTGAGTACAAATGACAGCTCCACAAATGCGCTGTGCTTCTATACCTCGTGTACGTGATACTGCCACCATCTGTATATGTGGATATCACTATTCCATGACTTTTGTCACCCCATTGTAAAAAAAAAATAATTAAATGCACTAAAATGAAATAGGTGGATCAGTGGGAATGAAATCAAGAAAGGTAAGTTAGACATGGATACAGGCAGATATAGCCTAAAGGTTAAGGTGATTGGTCATGATAATTAAGAAATCTGTTGGTTTATGTCCCTTTCTGGCCCAGATTTTCAATTGACACTACATATTTATTACATTGCAGGTGAAGCATATCTCAACAATTTGCAATTGTATCATTGCATCTCATTTCATCTTCATTTCAAAATAAAATTCTGTCCCAAAGTGAGGAACCACCTTTAGCTAATATACCGCTAGTTATAATTAAACTGAAGAGTGTTCCGAGTACTGCAGTGCAGGCTGCATGCAACACAGGATGCTGAAACATTGTAGGTTTGTTCATTAATTGGTGCAGTAATGACATACACTGAAAAAAATTATAGTTCCACTTTGTGCACCAGTTGAAAATATTGTGCTGTAAGCATCCAAAATGTGGTGTGGATGTAGGGGAAGGGGAGGAACAATCAGACACATGATAATGGTGTTTCTGGCACATTTACAATATAGTCACAAGTTACGACATGTTTTCAGTGTGGTTGCCCGACTCAGCAGCATATGCTGCATCTGTAACACGGCACAGTCGACAGTTGCTTGCAGCATACCCAGTGTAATCAGAGTGATATGCTATTATATGCTACCCTTCAGATCAGGAAAAGTCCAGATACATCCCTGATAGACATGATCTTTCAAATATATCCACTACCAGAAGCCACATGGATTTAGGTAAGGGGTTTGGAAGGCCACACTTCTTGAAATTGCCTAGAGATTATGCAATTGTTACCAAAGGTTTCTTCAAGCAAATCTTTCACCTGGCAAGTGACATATAGTATTGCCCCATCTTGCATGAAGATAGTGGACACAGTTGTATTCTTGCCAAGCCAGAATCATGTTTTTCACAAGGAAGTCCGTATAATGTGCAGATGTAACTGTACACCTAACAGGCTCATGATGTGTCATCAAAAGAAGAATGGACTAGGAATAAAGGAGCTTGTGAAACCACATCACACAATCCGATAAGCTGACTGCAGTGGATGTACCTGCACAACATGTGGCACAGTAAAACTCCATATACAACTTATCTGTGCATTCACGGCAGCTTGCAGAGTAAAATGTGCTTTGTCCCTCCTAAGAATATTCTGTGGCTACATGTCTTCCATTTTCATGCATGCCAAAAAATGAAGGGCAAAGTCACAGCATTGTAGCCTATCTTGGAGCCTCATTGGTGCACATTCTGAATCTTATAGGATTGCCAGTGTAAACTGTGCTGCAAAATCTTTTGAATTGTTGACAGTGGGGGAGAGAGTTCCTGGGACTCAGCTCAAGCACTGGCTGCAGAATGTGAGGCATGTGCTGCATGGTCAGCTATAGCTATATCAACTTCATCAACAGCTGCCATGAGAATGGACTGCCCCCCCCTCTGCCCCTTTCCCTCCCCCTCCCTCCCTCCCCCTCTCCCACCCTGCAGCACTACCCAATTCACCTGTTTCTTCAAATTTCACATCTCATATTCTTTAGCCCATTTACTGACATGGGGCCTCTTCGTTGTTGTTTCTGCTGGCGATGTACATGCAATGCAGTGCTACTATCGGTGTCATTCTGATAAAACAACTTTACCATAGGAGCATGGTCTTTCTTCTAAATAGCTATTATGTTTTGTTTGGAAAACTTCAAACTTCTTAACCCTTTACCCAATAATCACTTCACAGAAGAAATCAAGTTACAAACAGCATACTGACATCGAGAACAGGGAAAATTTCTCACTGCTTACAGCTCTATATTTTCACCTGGTGGTAGAAAGTGGAACTATTATTTTTTTCAGCACACTCCATGAGCACACAAATTAATGAGCATACCTACACTGTCTCAGCATCGTGCTGCATATACAGCTTGCACTGCAGCACTCGCAACACCTTCAGTTTCATTATAACCACCCGTTATCATCTTGATTGCATCTAAAAGCATGGCCTAGTCAGTGGCTGAGTGCTTTTCTCATGTTACTAATTCAGACAATCAAAACCCAGCTTTTAGACTTTTTGTGATATGTATGGAGAAGACTAAATTTTTACTTCAGCCTTGAGAAAGTATTTAAACACAATGTGGATGTGTGAAATTGAGAATTCATGCTGGAGTATGAAGAACCCAGAACCAGATCACAGTATGCCATGTCATTCCACAATCTTCTAAAGAATTCATCCTTGATGTTTTTCAGGAAATTTAATCTGCTGGTCAACATCCTGTAATTCGAAGTAGACGATAATGCCTCGTCCTGTAGTAATGACAGCAGGGAAGGATTATACAGTGAAGATAGGTTTTCATTGTCCTCCTTTTATGCACAGGAAACACAACACTATATCCCGACTTGCTTAAACTGGCGTAATTTTTTTTACCAGATAGGGCCTTTGGCATTTAATTGGAAACTAAGTTTCATGTAATGGCTGCATGAAGCAGACTTCTGAGAAGAATGTACAACTTGCTGTGGCTGTGATATAATGTCTGATAATTATTCTCCATAAAACGTTCTGTGAAGCAGTGGTTTAAATGATGAGTTTTCTACAGCAGTCCTTAAAATAATTTCATCCATGATAATAATACTTGTTACGTGTGTTATGTTCTTAAAATTTCTCTCTCTTCGTTCAATTCTACGGCCATATCCAGTCAGCAAGAGCAGACCATTAAAAGACAGCAGAAAGAAGTCATATTTTAATCCTGTCCTAAAAATTCTTCTTCTTTGTCCTCCTCCTCCTTATCATCATCATCATCATCATCATCATCATCTTCTTCTTCTTCTTATACTTCATTTCATGAAATATTTAATAGAGCCTGTTCTGTCTTCACTGAAGCCATCTGTTTCTCTGTTCCTTCAGAAAATTGGGACTACTATTGTAAATTTTAGGCTGTTTTGGGCTTTGTCTTCTGTGAGAAATTAACCTGATTATCATAGGTTGGCACCTAACAGAGATTCCTAAAGGGTTTGTAAATTTTGAAGTGCCTCTGCAGAATTGCTGCCAGCTCTTATCTTTTCGAACTTAGAAAGTTTTTATCAAACTATTAATTAATGATTTGTGTTTCAGGAAAGTTCTTGGGGAATGTAAATACTTTAGAATTAAAGGCGACTTATCACCGAAAAGCGGAAGCATTGAGTTGTTGATAGGTGTACACAAAAGAAAGAAAACTTGTTAGCTTTCAGAGTTGTGACCCTGCTTCGTGCTGACTAGACTGACAGCTTGGCACTGTCTGTACTGTGAATCTGGCACAATGAGGAGGCATGGTTTTTTTGTGTGTATTTGTGTGTGTGTGTGTGTGTGTGTGTGTGTGTGTGTGTGTGTGTGTTTTAATCTAGCTCATAGCTAGCAAGTTTTCCTTTTGTATATGCCTGTCAGCAACACTGTGCTTCTGCTTTTCAGTGAGTGGTTTCCTTTAATCATAAAGAATTAACTATTGATGTTATATGTGTTGGTCAGAGAGAGAATTCTGTTTGTAGATGCTAAATGCTGTCTGTTATGCCAACATTGAGTTTGCATTGTGTTCTATAGAGGATATCAGTGAATTTGTCATATGCAGTGGATAAGATGTTAACATTTTCTGTAAATTGCAAAGCCTGTAAAGAATTACCTGAATGAATCCAATCTTGGAGAATGTGTGAGATTCCAAAGTCATGAGGCACGCTCAGGTCAGGCAGTGACTGTTTTGTTGTGCTGTCAGTGAAGATCCTTCAAAATGGAAACATGAAATCAAGTTTCATTAACCTTGTTGCTATCAAAGAGGCAGTTGAGTTCTCATGGAACAGTGTGAGTGTTCCTTTGGAATTGGTGTATTGTGCTATCATGTTCCATTCCATACAGGTGTCTCGGGATGTTCGCAGTGATGAATGAGCAGGGGACTTGACAGTGTGACCACAACATACAAGGGCGACCACAATCATTTCCATATGATTTTTAACAGACCATAAAGCTTCATCTACTTTGTTTGCTCAGTGTGGGATTATAATGAGTGTGAACCAGCCTATACCAGCGGTTTGATGTTGTCTCCTGTGGGGTATGAAGGTGACATGCATGGCATTGCATCAATTTCTATTACGAGAAACCTCAGAGGTCTTAGGCAGTAGTGGCCACTTGACTGCCATTGGACTCACAGGTAAGCTGAGTACCAAACTACAGTGATTTGGGGACGAGTCTCGTTACAGCCAAATGTAGAATTGAAACCTGAAATTGATAGTACTGAGATTTTTGAGGAAAATTTAGGTGTATATCAAAAGGACAGGCAAATGGGAAATGCTGGTGTTGTATTTGACAGAGTAGACAAGAAACTCAGATCCACCAGTATAGAAATTACAGCTGCTTGTGAGATTTTTTGGGCAAGACTCGATATCAGGAATGGGCATAAAATGATAATTGGACCCTTCTATCGTCCACCAGACTCATCTCCCGATGTAACCAAAAACTTTAGAGAAAACCTCAGTTCACTTGTACATTAAGTTCCCCCAATCGTATTGTAATCATCAGTGGAGACTTTAATCATCAGTCAGTTGAGAAAATACAGTTTTGTTGGTGGTGGATGTGAAAGACATTCTGTGAAACATTACGAAATATCATTCTCTGAGAACTGCCTAGAACAGATATCTAGGAACCCCATTCATGATGGATATATATTGGATCTAATGGCAACCTGACTTCTTTGAGGATGTCTACATTGAAATTAGTATCAGTAACAACGAAGCAGCTGTGGCAGCAATGATTACCAAAGTACAAAGGACAACTACAACAAGCAGAAAGATACTAGATAAAAAGTCAGTAGTGTCATATCTCTAAGAAGAACTTGAAACTTTCAGTGCAGGAGTGTGTAGAGGAACTGTGGTTCAAATTTGAAAGAATAGTTGACCATGCACTGGATAGATATATGCCCAGTAGAAAAGTTCATAGCGGGAGGGAAACTCCATAGTGTACAGTCACTTGTAAAGAAACTTCTGAAGAAACAGAGGTTACTGGATAAGGTGTAAAACAAAGAATAGGACTATAGGTAGAGAGATACTGAATGAAATGCTTTGGCTGTTAAGAGAGTAGTGCACGATCAGTGGTTACCATAGCAGAGTATTGCCAAATGATCTTTCATAAAACCCAAAGATATTTTGCTCATATGTAAAGGCTGTTAGTGGAGCCAGAGTTAGTGTCCAGACCCTAGTGAATGAGACTGGAACTGAAGTTGAGGGTAGCAAAGCAAAAGCTGAAATGCTTAACTCCATTTTTAAATGTTCCTTTACAAGGGAAAACCCAGGAAAACTGCCCTAATTTAATCCCTATACCACTGAAAAGATGAATGAAATAACTATTAGTGTCAGTTGTGTTGAGAAACAGCTGAAATCATTAAAACTAACAAAGCTCCAGGGCCCAATGGAATCCCTGTCAAATTCTATATTGCATTTGCAGCTGAGTCAGCCCCTCTTCCAACTATAATCTATCATAGATCCCTCGAACAAAAAACCATACCCAGCTCTTGCAAAAAAGTACAGGTCACACCCGTCTACTAGTAGTGTATTAGAAGTTATCCACAAAACTACCGATGAATATCCTTGACATCAATTTGTTGTAGAATCTGAGCTCAATTGTAATGAGGTACTTTGAAACAGAGTTACCTCCTCAATGCCAACCAGCATTGATTCTGAAAAGACTGATCATGTGAAACTCAACTAAAACCTTTCTTCTCACATGACATACTGAAAGTGTTGGATCGAGGTAGTCTGGGAAGTGCAGTATTTCTTGATTTCCAAAAAGCGTTTGACTCAGTACCACACCTATGCTTTATGTCAAAATACAATCATATGGAGTATCAAGTGAAATTTTTGTGAATTGCAGACTTTTTGTTAGGAAGGACGCAGCATGTTATTTTGTATGGAGAGTCATCAGATGTAGACGTAACTTGGGGTGTACCCCAGGGAAGTGTGTGGGGGACATTACTGTTCGTGTTGTGTATCACTGATCTTGCTGACAATATTACTAGCAACAACAGGCTTTTTGCAGACGATGCAGTTATCTGTAATGATGTACTGTCTGAAAGAAACTGCATAAATATTTTCTGAAAGAAGCTGCATAAACATTCAGTCAGATCTCGATAAGATGTCAAAGTGGTGCAAAGATTGACAACTTGCTTTAAATGTTGAGAAATGTAAAATTGTGCATTTCACAAAATGAAAAAAACATAATAACCTATGACCATAATATCAATGAGTCATCATTGGAATCGGCGAACTCATAAAAATACTTGGGTGTAACACTTTGTAGGGATATGAAATGGAATGGTCACATAGGCTCAGTTGTGGGTAAAGCAGGTGGTAGACTGCGGTTTATTGGTAGAATATGGGGAAGTGCAATCAGTCTACAGAGGAGATTGCTTACAAATCACTTGTTTGACTGGTTCTAAAATATTGCTCAAGTGTGTGGGACCCATACCAAATAGGACTAATAGGGATATTGAATGTATACAGAGAAGAGCAGCACAAATGGTCACAGGTTTGTTAATCTGTGAAAGAGCGCCACAGAGATACTAAAGAAACGTAACTGGAAGACTCTTGCAGGTACACGTTAACTATCTCAAGAAAATGTATTAACGAAGTTTTAAGAACTGGCTTTAAATGATATCACTAGAAATATACTATAATCCCCTAAATATTGCTCACTTAGGGAATGTGAGTATAAGATTAGAATAATTACATTCACAGAGGCTTTCAAATGATCTTTCTTCCTGCAGACCATACATGAATGGAACAGGAAGAAACCCTAATAACTGGAACAATGGGACTTGCCCTCTGCAGTGCACATCACAGTCGTTTGCAGAGTATAGATGTAGATGTAGATTCTGGTTGGGTTTGATGTGATTCCTCTTTCTTACCTCTTAGTTGCTCAGCCGTGGTCTTGAATGCGGCTGTGAAAGACTTTTGTCTCCTCCTTGCTTGATTATTGCTGTAAGGAAATGAAATACTTTTTGTATATATAATCTGTATATTGTCCATCAGCATATACAACATCCATGAGCTGCTGTCAGGTCCTGCTTGTTCAACCTTAACTGTTTTTATCAGACTATGGACTAACTGTTCATGTTATGTGTGTTGATCAGAGAGAGAATTCTGTTTGTCCAACAAGAAATGTCGATATACAAGTCTGTCCAATGAGTGAATGAATGACATGGCATTTGTTTGAATAAAAATCACAAATATTGTCAAGAAATACACATTCTCTGAGGTCTGTGCTTCTGCAAATTAGGCTGGTGATAGGAATTTTTATAGTTGTGTCCATACAAGTACTTCCTCTTGTGAAATTTATTGCGATCACGGTCCCATATTGAACATGTGTGTCATCCCTTGCCATCTTTCTCCTAATGAAAATAAAATAACATTGCCACAATATTTCTGCTCAACTCTGTAACTGATCTTACGTGTTTTCATTTGTGAGTATGTTTTGATACACCACACTATACTACAATTATTGCTGTCCAAATGATGGCTGTGTACCTTTTAGATGCTGTTGTGGTAAACACAATTGAACAGTGTAGTCGATAAACATGTTGTGTGATATTTTGAGATACCTTTTGATAAGCCTTTTAGTCTACTCCAGTGTACTATGAGAAAGCTGAAATGCAGCTGATGCATCAGATGTTACAGCTTGGAGTACTGCCACTCCTTAAGGCGACTGTACTCCATATTCATAAGACTTGATCATGTTGAAGCCCTCTTTGGAGAGTGATGGGGACCACCATTTCCCCAGCCTGCAGGTTTGCCTAATGACTTGTCCCTCTAACATATTGGTATAAGGTTAGTTGTAACCTATGTTTTGTGATTCTCTGTGTACATCATGTATCTATTTGTACTGAAGAAAAATGCAAGTCAGAAAGCTTAACTGTTAAGCTTCTTGTTTACATACGAATTGCAGGTTAACACTTCCCACACACAGGGTACAGTTTCTTTAGTCATATCTTCTTTACAGATGAATTGCAAGTTAACACTTACACACACACACAGGCTATAGTTGTCTTTAATCATATCATTGTTAATACTGTAGTTTCAGTATAAAATCTCACCTATGCAGATTTTTAGTCTTATAGTTGTTTTCTGGCATACATATTCCCACAGTTCTTGAGGTATGCAAATATGATGATGTGTGCTGAAGAATGTGAGGTCTCTCCCTCCCTCCCTACCACATCCACCTACCCTCCCTAAAGCTCATTTTCTTTCTTACCCAGATAAACTCACATACTTCACTCTTTCTCAGTTGGCTAAAGAGTTGTCTTTGGTGCAAAGGATATTCTTATGGCATTTAACTTGCTGCTATTCTCCAGCTTCTTAATTTTGTTACTTGTTCCATATGTCTGTGCTAGGAAGCAATACTTGTTACTTTTAAAGGATTGTCCATTGGAGATGCAGCAGCTATCTAGAGAAACTGTAAATCATAATGTCATAGACCCTTAGGGTTGGCAGGAAATTTGATTAATAGGAAAGTAACCTCACTCATTAGACTGTGTCAAATTAATCTGGGTAGATCAATGTTCTTTGTGATTTAGTAAGTGTTTTTATACTTTCATATCTGTGCCACTACAGCAGTAATGTTGTTTTCAAGCTTTAATGAATATGGAACATTGTTCTCAGTCATGTTTACAACAACAGTTATGTATTAAAATGACAGATGTACAATTATATACGCTCACAAAGGGTGACACTGTAGATTTATGAGTATAGGAGAACACACTTGAAGATAGAAAGCAGCTGAAATCAGCTGATCATAGTATAAATGACAGTGATTGTATAATAGCCGTGATGGAAAATGGAAATGTCTTTCAATAAATTTATGGCTGTGGCACCCAACATGGAAAAAACTGATTGTCTTAAGACTTGTCTATGTGTCATGAGAAGCTCACTGAGCAAAATATTAGACAGCCGTTAACAGACCGCACCGATTGCCTTGGATGTACAGCCGGTACCAGGCACACTCACTGTGAACGTAAGTCATGGCACAAGTGGTGTGTATGTGTCTGTTGGTTTTATGGAATCAGTGCAATAAACTGGGTAGACATAGATACATTACAGAATTTCTGAAAGGAGCAGTTGTGTTTGGATGCATCTGTGACTGCATCATGAATGAAGTTGCCTGATTTGTTGGTGTATCAACATGGACTGTCTGATAGAGGTCAGAAATGAGATCCATATACTTGCTGCGTATACTTGCTCTTAACTTACCAGTGACTCCTGTGATGTCATTTCTGAACATTTGTCACCTGAGTCGGTTGTTGGGTACAAGTGGACAAGTACAACTGCAGTCTCATGGCATTCCTGCTACATGTAAAACTATGTTGAAAGAAATTTCTGCCATTAAACTGTAATTTACTGTTCATTTATTTCACACAGTCATAATTTTGGCTATCTAGCCTTTCTCAAGTGCAAGTTGAAATGTTTCAAAATGTGTGACCTGCCTGAATGACAAAAGCAACCGTGGGCATACCAATGTAATTACTAATCAGTCAGCAATGAATATTGGTCTGTTTATACATACTTTTATATATGTAGAACTTTTTTGAAAAATGCTGTAAATTTACTTTAATATTTAATACCTATTCAGAGAATGTCTTAACAATTAGGTTTACATGTATACAGTTTCAAGGCATTACTGAGTCTATATCGACAGTACCAGAAAATGTGACCTGAGAATGAAATGCAATTTCTAAATGATGATTAATTGTTGAAATATATTACAGAAATGAATGGTAAGTTGCCATGACCACATGGCAAAAATGGATAAATGCAAGTTGCCATGACCACATGAACACAGAAATAGTGGGTGTTTTTTGTCATATGGATATAACAGTGGCATTGCTCTGTGCTCAGTTTTCGTGTGATGTAGCACATACATCATATGGTATTATATTTTGGGGTAACTCTTCCCATTCTAAAAGGATATTTTTGGCTCAGAAACTAGCGGTTCGGTTAATAAGTTCATGAAGCTCTTGTTGATCTCTGTTCACGAGTCTGGGTATTTTGACATTGGCCTCTCAATATATATATATATATATATATATATATATATATATATATATTCCTTACTATCATTTATTGTTAACAATATTAGCGTATTCCCAAGAATATGCAGCTTTCACTCGGTTAATACTTGGCAGACCTGCATTTGGATTGGACTTCCTTAACCCGTGTGCAGAAAGGTGTGCAGTATACTGCTGCATCCATTTTCAATAAGCTACCACTCAAATTCAAAAATCTTGGCAGTAATCCACGCGCTTTCAAATTGAAACTGAAGAGTTTCCTCGTGGGTCACTCCTTCTATTCTGTCGATTGCTCCTCAATATGGTCCTATGGAACTTGACGTGTAAATAAAATAAATAAAATAAAATACGTTTTCTCATGGTAGAGGTGGAATAAACGAGAATATAACTAATTTGTTTGCATTAGTTGAAATCTGTATGTTTTTCATCTGAAGCACAGACTATAGCATGAAACTTATTCCAGATATCACTTCTTGTCTAATGGAACACATTTCTAATTATGTACTTTGCATCAGTTAATTTTCATCTGACAACCTCCACAGTTTCACACAACATAGCTTTGTTAAAGGCCAACTGATCCTGAGAAGGTCATTTTGCCTTGTCAGTGCTATTTTTCAGCTGCAAGATCATGTACTCATCTTCTGTACTAACAGTAATTCACGACTAGTCTTACACTCCTACATGCTTCAGTAAGAGAGAACATGTCGAGGAATATGGGGAAACCACAGTGCCACAGTTCTCATACTTGTCATACACACGTAACTACACCAAGAGTGAATGAAGCCCGTTAGCACTGTGATGTAACAGTGATACCTTGATTTGTGAAGTGTGTCACCCTCAGCATTATACCGATACTCACTCCGTTTCTAATTTCTACTGTCTGACGTGTGCAGTGGGTGGTATATCACTCACACCAGTGTAACACAACACAAGAAATGTTGTCTCAAAATGATAGTAAACGATAAGAACTGGAGGCAAGTGTCTTGTCAATGATAACTGTATTTAAAATTGACAAGAAATGTTGCAGTCAGTGAATGCATATCCATCTCAACCAGTTTCCAAGTGAACTTTGCAAATGGAAGTGCACACAATTGACTGGAAGAGTGTAGTGTTGATGTGTCAAGTCGTGATTTTGTCTCTTTTTTAAATGATGCAAGTTTTCAAATGTACTACAGCTTTTTACCCACAGTGTATGGGTATGAAGATCATTCTGGAGCTGGTTCTGTGGTGTTTTGGAGATATTCTTCATACCATGACTTGTGCCCTCTTTTCAAGTTACTGTGAATGTGAACAAGGATTTTCATTTCACCAGTCTTAATGGCCAAGTGTTGCCCTTCTGCAACCTTACGATCAGTGCGCTGTGTACTCACTCATTTTCTGGAAGGACAACAGCTGTATTCACAGGGCTGTATGCATATGTTCCTGGTTTGACGAGTACTCAGACACCATATTGCACTTTGAGTAGCCCACTAAATTGCCTGATCTTAATCCAGTAGAAAATGCCTGGGACTATTTAGAAATGCAGGTGAAATGTAGCAGTTGACGTCCCCACCACTTCGTAGCTCCACTGGATCTAATCACCAATGAGGAACTTCAGCTGCATATGGCATACCTTAAGGAACTTATGGGCAGCTTTTTGCTCCGTACTCTGTAAATGACTTTCTTTCAACTTGAAGTGACTCATTATTTTATTAAAGCAATGAATGTACCTTTGATTGTTGGATGTACCATGAGTGTTGGGTAATAATCTGTGACTGGGGCATTCACAATTTGTATTTGGATTCAGTATTACTTTCCATAGCAAATTACGGCAACCATGGTGGGCAATAAGATAGTAAAAATGAATGTAAGAGTAGGAAAATCAGTATTTGTAGGTTGGCAAATTCACACATAGAGCAGGCCAAATCAAGGTAGTTCATACTGTGGTCACGTATCTCTCTCTCTCTCTCTCTCTCTCTCTCTCTCTCTCTCTCTCTCTCTCCCCCTCCCCTTCCCCCACTCTCCCCCCTCCCCCCCCCCCCCCCCCCCAATCTTCATCTCTCCTATTTCGTTCCATCCCCATTGTTTTACTTTACTCCTTGTTTCACTTATGCTTATCTGTAGACGTTTGAGGACTCTTGCCTTTTATTAATTTGTGCCCAGTTGATATCAACTTCCGTTAACAATCAATACTTTGTACAATTGCATTGTTGCTTTCGTTGTTGATACTGTTTCATTTTGGCTATGTATGATTGCAGCAGTAGGTGTCATTGAAATATTGTGATAACATGTCCCAGTATAAGCCAGGTTTTATTACACAAAACGCTTAAGCATTCAGTAGCCTCCTGTGACTTCTGATTTCAAACACACTCATTATGAAAAGTAAGGACTGTTAACCCAACATTGCCCCCCCTCTCTCTCTCCAGCAGCATTCTGTGTGGAATGGGGCTTTCTTCTTCTCTCCCAACACTCCTCTGTAAAACTGGTTAAGACAAAGTGGGTGCATGATATATGCTTAGATGAATTGTAAAATGTTAGCTGCCATCTGTAAATTTGGAATGTAATGTATATTCATGGATACTAATTTGTTTCTACATTTTTCATATTAGGAATTATTCATCAGGAAAGGACATAATGATCTATGCACAGTAAAGAACGGTGGAAGTGAAAATGTAGGTATCTATTTGAATATATTCAGTAGATTTGAAGTTACCCTCAAGAGTAAAATTATGTGGTGATGGGAAACAAGTTTTGCATGTGAAAGTGAATGAGAGTGAAGTTTTGTAGATGCAAAGCAAATTTTTCAAATATTCAGTGGTGTGGTAGTTTAAACGATAAAATAGTCTAGCCATGATGTCACTTGAAATGATGGACTCTCTAATTCGAAGTTATTAGTGGAATTGAAGTTGATGCATGTCATGCTGTTTCTATTAATATAGAAGTGGATTACTTGTACTAGATGTCATAACATTGTGTGGCGAGTCCCAGGAAAGGCCTACTCCACATTTGAATTTATTCTTCCTGGAAGGGAAAGAAATCATTTTTTACCTTGCATTGAAAGACTTTTAGCATTTAGGAAATAAAATCTTTTTAACATATCGAAACTGTCTGATGTGTTTATACTTTTTTCATCTGTCAAGTTAATGAACTATTTTGTGAATATGTTATCCAATAAATTTACTGTTACGTTTTGATAATACAAGCTCATTACATAAGTTAATCTTTGGTGTCTGTTTAGATTTTGGTATAAAATTTGTATTTAATCTATAATTTTTGATTTAAGTCGTTTTTTTTGTACCTTGACATAGATGGATTTGAAATACTCAGTTTGAACTGATGACCAATCCAAGAAAAGTGCAAGTGGTAGTGCTATTATTGGTACGCTTTTGTGAGACTCAATAGAAGGAGGGCAAGAGGTGCATTGAAAGAAATGCAATTTTGGTGTGTTAGTGCCATTGCCACTAAGTTCATATTTAAAGTCACTATTTACGGCACTTCATTCAGCTAGATAAATGTTTCTTGCCATATCAGATTGCTTTATGCACCGAGCTTCCAAAGACTTCCTCTGTCATCATCATCATCATCATCATCATCATCATCAGGAGTTACTGGTCATTCTAATAATACATGTTGTCATTTTGAGTGTAGTTATCTGAATTATGCCATGGTGATGTAACAGAATTAACATATGATAGCAGAGATTATATTGATGTCTGTGATGGAGAAACATTGGTAGCGATGCTGAGTCAGTTTGGTGATGGATAACTCAGCTTATTTCTTTGTAGCCTTTCAGCATTGAGCATCTGTTTCCATGCACTACCATCTAACAGAATCAACATTGCTACTAATATTCCTCGTCATCAAAATAATCTCCGTAGCATATGGAAGTTTTGTGACACCTCCCATTACTTAATTTGCTCAACTAAATACAAAGCTGGATAGAAACGGGGAATGTATGCTCTATGACTGTTTGCCCGTCAGCCAGGAAATTGTACTCGGCTGCTAGTCTTTTTCCCCAGACGGTCACCTACTACAGGTGTTTTGTTATGAATGTTGATGATGCAATTAAAGAAAAGGGAACAGTGGGAAAACTGCAGATCAGCAATAGGCACTAATTGAATTTAACTCCAAATATATTGAAAAAAAGGCACAAACGTGAGGCAAATCTGTCACACAGTTTTTATTGAGTTCATTCACAAATCTGAGTGACTTTGTAAACTGACACCTTGCTGTAGGACAAGTAATGAAATGGAAGATCCATCAAGGTAATGGAAACTAAGCAAGAATTCATCCAGTTGTATTGGTATTAACCTGGTTCTAGTCTCCTCTTCTCGATAGGACCACAAGTTCCTCCCTCAAAACTGAATATGTTTTTAGGTACTGAATGTTGTTAAACAATAATGGACACAGCATCACTGTTTTTAGTTTCCCTTGTTCATACATTTATTAAATTTTACTTGACTTCGCCAGTGGGTACCAGCTTTTTAACTCTTCTATTCATACATCGCAAAAACCAAACTAACCCAGACATCAGTGACAGTTCAGTGACAACACATCATAGACCTCATCCTTCCATTACTCACAGTTCATAAAACCGTACTTATATAAGTACAGTTCTTTACTTAAATCATTATAAACACGTTTATTGCAACACAGGTCAATAACACATCTATAAAATGGAGACTAATAAAATTTAGTTCTTGTTCATATCAACAAAAGCAGCTCACAAAGATACTGAAGGACACACAGATGTTAATTGAAACAATTCGGTTGACAGACTGAGTTCCATACATTTCATTAATAAAATGAGATAAATGACTTAATGTTGTTCAGTAACTGAATGATGCAGAGGCCTTACAACAGAATGGTCCATTAAGACATGTCGAAACCTACCCTGAAATTGTTACACAGGAAGAAGACAATGAAAGAAATCCACTGCCAAAATTTTAGCTGCTAAGAGGCACTGCAGCTATTTTGTAAAAAATGTTGAACTTACACATTTTTGCCTTATGAAGAACAGCTTATAACAGCCCCTTATACAGCCCTACCTGCCTAGCACGCAACTTGGCGAATCACTCACGCAGTACCACATAGTGGAATTATCCGGAGTTCACAGACACAAATTTTAAGCACCTAAAGCCTGGTTTACAATGGAGCAAATGGAAGCAAACACGTGGTGAATGAGTATTTGCAGAAAATTCACTAGCATTTGTTTGTGTATGGATAGAATTGTTTATACCAGAGGGAACGGAAGAGAACATGAGGTAGTGAACATTGCCTAGGAATGCTGTGTTATTAGTTTTTAGTTTTTGGAGCTAATATTCGTCATACAGGATACAACTCTATCTTGTTAGAGTCACAATGCGAAACTTTGCTATTCAGTGAGGATTATTTTGCTTGGCGGGCGCACTGTTCTTGACGGAGTATGCAAAATGGTGTAGTGGAGGAAGAATTTAAGTGTCTCAATTTGTATGGAAGTGTGACGTGTGGACATTGTGCACTTTACATGGAATTGCATCTCCATCTCTCTTTAGCAGTGGTCCAAAATTTTCCTTGTATGTCGGTTGCTGTTTGTTCCCTAGCTTCTCATTACCATTGAGGGAGAATTTATAAACAGAACACTAATTACTGATGTTGAGCATAATCTCAAGAGATGACACAGCTAGCGTTTCCACTATGCATGTAAGGTGTAATAGTCATATTCTTTTTTTTCCCCCTAAAACAAAAATTGTCAAGTGGCAAAAAGCATGCACTTCATGATCCAGAGAGCGTGGGATCAAATCCCATTCAATCCACAACTTTTTCACTATGATTTTTAACCGAGCATACACTTCTCACAGATGTTGGAGTGGCCACAAAAGACGTGTTTCAGATTCCACATTAAACTGCAGGTCTCCATTTTCTGATTAGGAAATGGGAGAAGGTTAGGGACAGACAAGTACGTGCAGTGGCGTCCAGTTGAAAGACATGCAAGATGCGTGGTGGGTAAACCAGGCAAAATTCTCTTTTACTTGTACTTGTTAGCTTGTTTGCTCCAGTGAAAACCAGTGAAAACCTGGCTTAAACTACACAAACACTTTTTGCATAACTTCATATCAACAGTTCAATTCTTGCACATGTAATTGTGGCTAGCAGAAAAAATAAAGTCATGGCAGTGTCTGATGCCACAGACAACTTCCATCAATGAGGGCTTGTAATTTATGGAAATGAAATGTGTCTTGCAGTACTACATTTTATAACAGTTCCTGTAGGCCATTCCTTATAATGATGTTTGAATGCTGTACACTTGACTATCAGTGAAGCAGTTCTTTGTTTATTCCCTGTGTTTGTCACTAAAATTTGAAGTGTCTATTGAATGACAAAAACAAACATTTTTCTTGCATCAGGCACACCAGACAAAGGAAAAATTGATGCAGTCAGGCACTTCGCAGTAACTACTAGTTTTATTGATAGCTGAGTAGTCGGCACAACGGAATTCCATGCAAAGGGGCCCGGGTTCGATTCCCGACTGGGTTGGAGATTTTCTCTGCTCAGGGAGTGGGTGTTGTGCTATAATCATCATCGTTACCATCATCTCATCCCCATCGACACGCAAGTTGCCGAAGTGGCTTCAACTAAAAAGACTTGCACCAGGTGACCGGTCTACCCGATGGGAGGCCCTAGCCACACGACATTTCATTTAGACAGAACTGGGATGGAGTCGGAAATGGTCCCGGCCATTGTTCTGCCTACCAGGAATACTTGATCAAATTTGTAAAGCGTGCCGAAGAAAACTGGTAATGCACAAGTGATTGGAGCTTAAGAATACTGTTCCGCTGATGAACCTGAAATAAGAGAGAGCTATCGGAAATTATGTTGGCTGATAATTTCCTGAAAAATGCTTTCCAATGTTGAAAAAATTCATTATCGAGAGGATGAATTGTACTAGTAGTTCCAAGTGGAATCCAGATTAGATCTACAGATTTTGCATCGTCCTCAACAGAAATGGGCATCATTATGTCCAGACTATGAATCCAACAAAAGAAATGAATTACTTTCTGCAGCTGGTAGGAGTACATTTCAAATGAAATGTTGAAAAATATTTCCCATTTTTCCAGGTTTTCATACATCAATTACAAGATTTTTGCAACTAAACTGTCCATTTTTTATTTTTGGTCCTAATTTGCCTTGCGGTTCTTGAAGACAGATACACAACTGTGGAAACAGTAAACCACTCAGACTTATCACTGGCATTGTCATATATGAATCTGTCATTGCATTCATTGATTGGGCAACCAACTCCGTCTTTTTTCACCTAGAAATGATAAAGTAGGATGTGCACACAGTTCTTTCACGAAACCTTACTGATCACTGTTGTAAACAGCAGTTGCGGAGATAGTAGCTAGTTTGGTCTTTACATCAGCTATGAATTTCTCTATAGCATTGTCTATCACTGGCAGCTGCTCTACACATTTACGTGACGTAAACTTGGTAATTTTGCTACTTCCGATTCTGTACCATTCTTGAACCTGCTTATACAGGTCCACGAAGCCTGGAAATTAGCAATGTTCATGCCAGATGCAATTTGGAGGCCCAGTCTCAGATCTCTTACCAGCAGTTCTAAATCTTTTGAACAGTTTTTCATTCAGATTGTTTCGGGTTTCCGTTTGGCACATATTTCTTTCTTCATGTAATTCATTCTTCTATTTATACAGCTCATGCTCCGATTTTACAAAATGAAAACGTTTTTGCACACTGCGTAACTTCCCTCCATTGTTTAACAAATGCGTGCCTTTTCTTTGTCGCCGAAAGCTGTTGCAGTACGTGTTTTTTTTTTTTTTTTTAGGCTTGGAAGGTATTTTTCTTCAGTACTGTCATTGACACAACTGACGTCGTCTATACCACAATTCATGGAATCGTCACAGTTATTTCCAATTTTGGTAACGAATCCACAATTTCAAATGAAATGTCGATATATCATTTGAATTAATGTCAAGGAAATCAACTAGCAAATGACACATATGTACGTCCTCAGGAGAAGTAGGTGATTTCAGCTGGAAACCGCGTTCTTCATATTTCCTCATTGCTAAATTAAAAACGTTAATTGGGTTCTGCATTACTGTGAAACTGGAAGAAAAAAAAGGTACTATTAGCAGGCAGGCCTTACAAAAACACAATAAATATTAATTCAGCTTTATCTGTATTGGCAATACTTACCAATATGGCAAAAAATAACTGATAATTTGTAATAGATGTTACTTGAGGGGCTAATTTGAGAGAATAGTAACTGTCTACTGTAGTGACAGAGAAACTATCAACGAATGGTAACCTGAAATGTCCTTTACAAATTACGATCGGGTTGTGTCATGGTTTCTGTTTACAAATGTACTGCCGACCTCAGCTGTGTGTGTGCGCGCCTCGTTGCACATGCACAGTTGCTACAGCACCATTAGGGGTGTACGTTTGTACCATCGCCTGGCGCGCTACGAATTTGGCAATTTTCAGCTATTTTCTAAAATTTTGACAATCCATTTCTTTTGTTGTCTTCTTCCTGTATAAAAAATTTCAGGGAAGGTTTTGACATGTCTTATTGGGTCATTACCTTGTTAGCACAACTGACTGCAAGTGCGGACTGAAGATTTTTGGGGAGGGTAGTGTATTTGTAGACAAGCAAAAGAGTATCTTATGATTTCAGTAGATACATAATAATTTATAAAATTGTGAGGTAAGAATTTAGAATAGGCAACAGAACTCTTTAATATGCCTCTGCTGTAAGCTAAGTACCGTCAATCCCCTCAAAACTAATTATTAGCTCACACAAGTATCTCCGTTAGATGCTGTTTTAGTAATTTCAGTTACACATTAATTTTGATGAACATGGTTTAAAACAAAACAGATTATATCAATATAATCAATAGGCTAAAAAGGGCCACTTGAATAATAAATCAGTGAGATATATTGCACTTACAGCACTGCATGTTTAGTCACACGCTGTTGAAATATAAAAGAAGAAAATAGTTAGTGACAGGAGTATAATAAAAGCAGATGGAGAGGCTCCAACTTGCTGTGTTTCACAGTCCCTGGAGAGAGAGTGAGAATTGCTTAACTGAGATAAATCAGGAAAAGGGAAGATGTTAGCCATGAGTTTGGAAACACAATTGCAAAGAAGAAGCTGTTATGACATTGCTTACTGCATTACTGTCAGTAGAATTATGATGCCGGATGCTCGCACTGCAAATGTTGTGATCATATAATAGAAACCAATGTAGTTGCCGCAAGCATCCTGTCATGAAATGTGCTAGTCAAACTGGACCACCTTCACACAAGGCTGCTGCCAAGGTAATGGGGAAAAAAGGCAGTGGCAATGATTACTATCTGCAATGTAAAGATGTCCATGATCTGTAACTGAATGGGCTTACAGGGCATCGTCTCCATGCTTTTGTGAACATGGGTGTCACACTGTAATGTGCATCCACAGATAACGAATGGAAAGGTTCGTGTAGGCAACATGATGGGGGTGAAGGTGGAATGGCTGCTGCCTCCAGCCAATGGGGTGGCGCGACCTCTTGTGCACAAGTTGGCACCTATTCTCTGAATGCTGGAGGTATTATCCCTCTTTGATGGTTTGGCTGCAACTTAGATTCGGATGTAAGGACCCTAAACTTTACGGATTTTTCCTGTGTTGGATACTTCCTAAATTAATTAAATGGTGAATGTGAAAATTACTTTGCCCCACCAATTGATGGTCCTCCAAGTAAGCAAGCCAACAGTGGCATCTGTTGGCTGGAAGAAATTGATCTTATAACATAAAATGATTTTTAATTAATTATCAATTAGGTCTGCAGTTACTATCAGTGAACTCAGAATTTTCTGAGCAACTTGAATCTGTGATTCCAGTTATTAAATTAGTATTTGGTGCTTCTTCTTTGTAATGGGGACAGGACTGGACAGGAAAGCTGTTATGGCTTTGCCAACTCTGTTGTGTACCTTCAAAAAGCATCCGTTTCACCACGAAAAATTCCATTTTCATACTTTGCTCAGTTCTGCAACTATTGCAAATTTTTCATACTTCTTATTTTTCAAATCTCAGATGATTTCTTTGTAATTGATGACAGAAGAATAACTGTACTTATCTTTTCCTCTTATTAAAAAATAAAGGAAGAAGCAAACTCATGAAGAAGCACGGAGATTACAGCAGATTCAAGATGAACTTCAGAAGCTGGATATGTTGCTGAGCAATGATGTTGCTATTCTCAGGAACCAAATTGAAGAAGTGAGCCTTGAATTCATGGAAGCACAGTGGGTAAAATTGTTTCATTAATGTTAATTTATATTTATAAATAATACAATAGAAAAGAAACATGGTTGGCAGCCTGATGGAAAGTGGACAGTCTACGTTAAAAAAAACATGTAGGTGCATCATGGAAAACTGTACTGCATGGAGAAGGCTTTAGTTGGCATTGATTATAAAATGATTTAAATAATGAAACACCTTTCAAATTACATATTTTTTCCAAGTGTAGCACAATATGTTTCGAACATTTATTCTTATTGTCAAGTGCAGATATTTACATAAGTATTATGTATGATGTTTATATGTGTGTTTTCCCAACTCTCTTACATTGTAATCATCTTTTTGAGATCATACTGCAGTTGGAAAACTGGAAAAAATAAATCTTGTGATTTTATTTACATCTCACATTGTTTGTTTCTGAACTCAAAATATATTATAGAGATATTATGACAGTATGATTTCCTAGATTCAAGCATAGAAAATCACAACAACGGGCACAATTTCAAGGTCTACTGGGGAGGGGGAGTTCCATTGAACAAAAACAACACGGGGTAGGAATTAGATACCCTTAAGGAAACTGTAGTGGTTTATGACTTCTCTAGCTCAATGATAGATAAAAAAAATTAACAGAAATTAGTGAAACAATAGAAAAAGTAAATTATCAACTCAGGAATATACCAAGTCACATCTAAAACTTGCTCAAGCTATTACATAGGACACAGACTGGGAGGAACTTCTACACTTGACACACTGAACATCTCAACTGTTACACACATATAACCAGTTCACAAAATCATCAATAGTGGCACACACCAAAAATGCTGGCCACCCAATAAGAAATGTCAGAAATCACATGCAGTGGATTTAATGGATAACTGGAAATTTTTGTACATAATGAAAAAGGTAAAGGTAAAGTTCTGCATTCTGGCCCTAGATGGCCAATTGGGCCTGACCAACTGCTGTGTCATGCAACTGCCAATGGTGTCATTGGATGCGGTATGGAGGGAAGCTCACCATGCTCTCTGTTGTTGTCAGGTTTCTTGACCTTGAAACCACTACTAACTGGTTGAGTTTGCTCCTCGTTTGGCCTCACAAGGCTCAGTGCACCCTGTACCAATTCTCCCAACAAGGAAAATTCCATGGCAGTACAGGGAATCAAACTTGGATCCTCTGCATGGCTGTCAGCTGCACTAACCAGTCAGCTATGGCCGAAAAAGCATCACAAGAAGCAAAGAGGAAAAAATTATCAATGGTAATCTAGATAGTGAATCATTTAATTTTTTCATCTGTTGCTCCAATATGTAACAACTATGGTAAATTCCATAAATTTCATTTCTTCAGACTCTCTATCCAAAATTTTCAACAAAACAGAATATAAGGCATAATCAGTAATTTAAAAGTTGGTAATAGTCAGTATAGATAAAATAAATGTGTAAGTGAGCAACATTATGCAACTAATGTAATCCACAGGAAATGTAACATCTCTGACTGCATCCAAGCTCTCTGAGAAACTGTACTGTCATAATAGTTTTGTAACATCTTTTGATTTCAAAAACAAACAGTGTCATGGTGATTTGTATGTGTGTGGTACCCTTGTAATAGAGGAGGCAGAGAACCTGTAAATAGACAGACAAGAATACTATTCCTAATGTTATTCTGTAAAAAGCTTCCATGATTTGTTTTGTCTGATTTTACGATTGCTATGTAACCTCAAAAAAATGACTACATGCTTGCAAAAATTACATGTAATGTTTAAGTATTTGCTCTTGACAGTGAGACTAAATTTTCAAAACACAGTCTTCTGTGGATGAAAAATTACAGAAGTAATGCAGTGTTTCATATCTTGAACATGAATGACACTGTTGTAGGTTTTTCAAAAACATCGATTATGATGAATGAAATTAAGGTTGTGAAATGATTGATTGTGAATGGAAGTTCTGTTTTTAAATATGTGAAGTATAAAAAAAGAGAAAAGGTTTGACATTCCCAACCTTTTATCACTTTTTAATAGGTTTTTCTGTCCTTGCTGTTTCTGCTACCTTCCAAATATGAACTGTTTGTACAAATTTGCAAATCTTTATGCAGCTGTAACCGTGTATATAGTTTTTGGTGAATGTCTTTTAATCTGTCATTGCCCCTATCATAAATGCTTTTCTTCAGAACCTCATATGAACTGATTTTTATTGAGCCCAGAAATGTTGTTACACATGAATATGAGACAACTCATAATTACAACTTGTAATAAGAGAAAGCAAGAGTGACATCTGTGTAACAAAATAAATGAGCTAAAATGTTAAGGAAACATTTAACTTGGTTATTTTAAACTCGTAACAACAAAACACATACTAAGAGAACATTTAATTTGTTTAGTTTAGACTCACGGTAAAAAAAATAATAGTTACATCTATAGAATGAACTAAATGAGCTATAAACCTCTGGTACGAGGTATGTTCAAAAAATTCTGGAACATTGTTGACAAAATTTTTTTGTGCTTACCTTTTGCTTATTGTTCATGGTCTCCTTCGAAATACTCTCCTCCACAATTACACTGCTGCCAACACCATTTCCACTTCTGGAAGCAGTCTTGCTGGATCGCACAAAACATTGTCTGCGAATTTTCTTTTATCTCACCTATCGTTGCAAACCTTCAGCCTTTCAACAGGGTTTTCAACTTTGGAAATAATAATTAAAAAAAAGTCTGCTGGAGTCAGGTCTGGAGAGTACAAAGGATGAGGCAGCACAGTGATTTCATTTTTTGTCCAACAGGGATGAATGTGTGGGTGCATTATTGTGATACTAGAGCCATGAATTAATTGTCTTTCCATATTTCAGGTCGTTTCCTTTTCACATTTTCTTGCAGGCATTGCAACATATCTCGATAGTACCATCAATTAACAGTTTGCCCTGTGGCATGAATTTCGTTGATATTCCTCATGTTCTCTTCGTCAGTAGAAGTCAAAGGGTGTTCTGGAAAAGTGTCGTCTGTAACTTCCGTCTGGCTTTTTTAAACCAAGTGAACCATTCATAATACCGAGTATGGCGGAAGCACTCATCATCGTAGGCTTCCTGCTTCGTTTGGTGGTGTGTGTCTATAATGGTTTTCTTGAGTTTCATGCAAAATTTAACTCTGCTATCTCAAAATTTGCAATCTGTGTGACATAACATTCTACTCAATACAGCACTGAATAATAACTAACAGACATACAACAGTGAAACTTCCAATAGTTCCACATTAGACAAGTGCGTGTGGAGGGTTGCCAACCACATGTCACTCCAACTCACCGTTGGCGTGAAATTACAAGTGTTCTGGAATTTTTTAAACAGACCTTGTACTTAATAAAATATTCAGCTCACTTGTTTTAGACAGTAATTCTTGTGAAGTACCATTTTTACTTTTGATCTGAATAATACTGTATCCAGCTTTAAGCGTTTGGGTAGCTTGTTGTATGGAACAACTTCCATGTACCAAACAATGCTGTGTCCTTTACATAGCCGTTGAGTGATTATGTAGTTGGAATGACAGGTATGATGGTGTTTAATGTGTCTCTTTTTTGTAAAGATGTGTGAATTTTCATGGATAATACACGAACTCGTGAATATAAATAGAGGGTGCTGGCAGGATATTGGGCTCTAGAAATAGATGTTAGTGGCAAATGAGAGAGGCACTGCCTCATTAACTTGACTGTTCTCTTGTGCATAGTAAATATCTCTTTCTCTCTCTATGTGAGGCAACTCAAAATGGATGCAATACATGAGCACTGAATGTGCAAATGCAGAGTATGTTCATTTTAGAGTTTCAATCCCAACTATTTAGGACCTTTTATGTATAGCAAAACTGCTTAGTCTATTTTCTTTTTTATTTATGTCCGAGTGTAAAGTGCTATCTATCCACACCCAAAGGAATTTAGTGGTTACATCTTGGCTTATAAGCACATTTTTCGGATCTGACATATATCCTTAATGAAACTATATGTGATGGGTGAAAATTTATACACACACATATGTTTTTACTCAGTAACAGTTTGTTTTTAACCAATTTACCAACTTTGAGCTCAGTGATCTGAATACCATGTATTGATGACATCAGTAAACATTACTGGTAGACCCTTCGGAATGTTTTGGGACAGATCATTGATACGTGTAATAAACCAAAGTGGATCAAGTGTGGAATAGTGAAGAATGCCTTGTCTCATGACCTGCTCTTTTGACTGTATCCTGCTACACTTTTGAGGTGATTATAATTCTTTGTGCTCCATCTGAGAGAAATGACCTAAACCAGTCATTGCATGCTCCCTTAATTCCACATTTTATCAGTTCTCCTGTAAGTAATGCATGGTTGACAAAATCAGAGGACTGTAGGGCATTGAGGAATACTGTGCTTTCTGTCAATGAGTGCACTATCAACTTAATAGAGAAATGAATATAGGCCCACATTTATTGATCTCCCTTGTCAAAGGCATAGCTGATGAGAGCTGAATAAACAATTGCTTTCAAGAAACTTGATAACATTGTTGTTTATTGCTTCCTGAAGAACCTTGGATATGCTTGACAGGATCTAGATAGGTCTGCAGTTATTAACTTCACTCTTGTCACCTTTTATAAAGAAAAGAACTGCTTATGCTGTCCTGAAAATTTCAAGGAATTGCACCAACATCAAGGAGTAGTTTATTAAGTCTGATGGGGTTGTAAAACATATGTTAGAAGATTTGTCTGTGTAAGTTATTGGGTACGCCATCAAAACTATGTCAATGTGAGTATGGTTTGGGCTGTGTGAAGTGCTTATTAGATATTTCTCTAGTGTCAGTGATAATATTATCATCATACTCAATGTATGTTATTGAGTGACATTTGCTTTTCTTACCAACTGTTTTTATTTATCTTTGTATTTATTTGTTGGCCTTTATTCATCTGAGGATCATCTCACAATGATATAGAATTTGTCAAGATAATGAAATGCCAGTCAGTTGGCCCAAGTCTAATACTCAACCATAATCATTTTCTGAAAAGTGACAAAGTGCTGTAGTTACCCTCTTACATTACTATCCACTACTCTCAAGTCCACTAAGCAATCTGTAAAAGTGCAATATGCACTACTAGTGAAGAATATTTCAGCTACCTTTTCAAGCAAATGTGTTTTAGTAATCTTTTTCAGTTCTTTTGGCAAATTATTGTACAATTTTATCCCCTGATTTAAAATTCATTTTGAGTTTTTTGTTTGATTTTCCCGGGCTAAATGTATCTAAACTGGCTCTTGTTCCAATATTATGTGAAGAACTATTAGTGCATTATTTAGTAATAGTTTCGCTGATTTGCACCACAGCTTGGTATATGTACTCATCAGGTGCTGTAAGAATACCCAGTTTTTTAAATAGCTCTTTACATTGGACCTGACTACTGCTATCAGTTATTTTTCTTTGGCACTTTCCTGCAGTTTAAAAACTGTGTCCATCTTTTGTGCCTTCGATCCCAAGCAAGGAATCCGGAGCCAAGAATTAAGTGTGTATCACCAGAAGACATTGGCTTTTACAAACTAGTGAAACACCATAAGGGCATAGCATGCTGATGACATTCTTTTTGCCAGTATCTTTGTTATGTTCACTCCATGTTAGTTGACAATCAGTGTTCATCCCTAAAAAGTTCATATTTGCTATACAATCTATAGATTTATCATCTATGTTTAAAGTGACAGAGTTGCTTCTTTTCTTTATGCTGATATGCATACTGTCCATTTTCATTATGTTTTATGTTCAACGTTAATTTATTACATTCTGCCCAATTGTAAACATCCTTGATGGTTGCATGTGCTTGCTTTAATAGAGGTTCCAATGTTCCATCAGCGACCACCATGTTGTTGTCATCAGCAAAGAGAACTACTTCCCCATGTCTTACACTGTCTGGAAAGTCATTGATATATGTTAAGAACAGAATTGGATGTAATACACTACCCTGAGGAACACCTATGTTTATATATTTCTTGTCTGACAATTGTTTTACTAAAAAATTATCAGCAGCAGTTGTGTGAACAATCTCCACCTTTTGCACCCAGTTTTCCATGTAAGACTGAAAGCAGTCAATTTCTCTACCTCTTAAGCCAGTGCTTCTAGCTTCCTCAATAGTATTTTATGGTCAGCAGTACCAGAAGTCATGAAAAAGTCTAAGAAAAAGCCTGTAATTCAGTCATCCCTATCAAGAGTTTCAAGCATCAATTTTGTGAATTCTGCAGTGGCCTATATTGTACTTCTGTTTCTGAATCTAAACTGGACTTTGTTAAAGCGATTGTATTTACTCATGTAACTTGTCAGTCTGTCATTGATAACTGCCCACATGGCTTTGGATTATTCCTTGAATTGATTATAAATTGCTGATTTTACAGTTTCTCAACAATGTGAATGATCTTATCGAGATATTTTTATATAGTCTCAAGTAGTCATAAAACAATATTGTTTGTAGACCTGGTGTATCTACATCTACATACATACTCCACAAGTCGTCATACGGACGGTGCGTGGTGGAGGGTACCCTGTACAACTAGTTGTTTCTTTTCTTATTCGACTCGCAGTCAGAGTGAGGGAAAAACAACTGCCTAAATGCCTCTGTATGAGCCCTAATTTTCATATCTTATCTTCGTGGTCCATATGTGGAATGTCTATTGATGGCACTAAGATCATTCTGTAGTCAGCTTCATATGCCGGCTCTCTAAATTTTCTCAGTAGTGTCGTTTGAAATTAATGTCTTCTTCCCTCCAGGGATTCCCACTTGAGCTCCCACAGCATATCCATAACACTTGCATGTTGATCAAACCTACCAGTAACAAATGTACCAGCTCGCCTCTGAATTGCCGTGATGTCTTCCTTCAATCTGTCCTGGTGCAAATCCCAAACACTCGAGCAGTAATCAAGAATGGATCTCAGAAGCATCCTGACTGTGGCCTACTTCACTGATGAACTACACTGTTCTAAAATTTTGCCAGTAAACCAAAGTTGACCATTCGCCTTCCCAACCACAATCCTCACTTGCTTGTTCCATTTCATATCGCTTTGCAACGTTTTGCCCAGATATTTTAATGATGTTACTGTGTCAAGCAGACACTAGTAATGCTGTATCTGAACATGATGGGTTTGTTTTCACCACTCATTCACACTAACTTACATTTTTTTACACTAAGAGCCTACTGCCATTCATCACATCCAACTAGAAATTTTGCCTAGGTCATTTTGTATCAATCTACAGTCACTTATCTTCAACACCTTCATGTACACCACAGCATCATCAGTGAAAAACCACAGATTGCTGCCCACTCTGTCTGCCAGGCCATTTATGTTATATATAATAGCAAGAGTCGTATCACACTTCCCTGCGGCCCTCCTGATGTTACCCCAGTCTCCAATGAACACCAGCTGTTGAGGACTACATCCTGGGTTCTATTACTTAAGAAGTCAAGCCAGTCATATATCTGGGAGACTGTTCCGTATGCATGTATCTTCATTACATTCTACAGTGAGGTACTGTTTCAAATGCTTTTCAGAAATCTAGAAATATGGATACTGCCTGTTGCCCTTCATCCATAGTTCACGTACTCAGAATATACTCTAGAATTCTGCATCAAACTGATGTAAAGGATATTAATCTGTAATTTTGCGGGTCCATTCTTTTACCCTTCTTATATACAGGAGTCACATGCAATTTTATCAAGTTGTTTGGCACTTTGCACTGTTTGAGAGATTTGTGATAAATGCAAATTAGAGGCCAGTGATATAGAGTACTCTTTGTAAAACAGAATTGGGATTCCATTTGGACATGGCAACTTATTTGTTTTCAACTCTTTCAGTTGTTTCTCTAGGCCAGGGATGGTTATTACTATGTCATCCATACGGGACTCTGTGCAATGGTCAAACAATGGTACACTTGTATGATTTTCCTGCATGAACGATTTCTGAAACCTAGATTATAAAACTTCAGCATTCCTTTTGCTATCTTGTACTGCCAAACCAGACTGGTCAATGAGTGACGATGGGAGCCTTATACTCGCTTAGTGATTTTACATAGGACCAGAATGTTTTCGGGTTCTCTGCTCTATCTTTAGCCAAGGTATGATGGTGGTAGCTGTTCTATGGAAGCAACTGTATGTAATTTTTGCATTGTTACATAGATGTAAACCTGATTGGAAATGCTATAGCATAACATTACTGCAGAGCACCCATCAATTCATCTACCTTGCCATCATCATCACAGGCACTATAGATACCCGTCCATGCAGCTTTATAGTGCAAATGTGTGAAAGTTGCTACATTGTTTTATTACTCACTGAGAGTCATTTTTATACATATTGGTATGTTCCTGTCTGTTTATGTGTTCAAGACATCCATATTCAATGTCAAACAGTTGTTATTAGATTATCAGTGGTCAATATAAATGAACCATGAACCATGGACCTTGCCGTTGGTGGGGAGGCTTGCGTGCCTCAGAGATACAGATGGCCGTACCGTAGGTGCAACCACAACGGAGGGGTATCTGTTGAGAGGCCAGACAAACATGTGGTTCCTGAAGAGGGGCAGCAGCCTTTTCAGTAATTGCAGGGGCAACAGTCTGGATGATTGACTGATCTGGCCCTGTAACATTAACCAAAACGGCCTTGCTGTGCTGGTACTGCGAACGGCTGAAAGCAAGGGGAAACTACAGCCGTAATTTTTCCCGAGGACATGCAGCTTTACTGTATGATTAAATGATGATGGCGTCCTCTTGGGTAAAATATTCCGGAGGTAAAATAGTCCCCCATTCGGATCTCGAGGCGGGGACTACTCAAGAGGAAGTCGTTATCAGGAGAAAGAAAACTGGCGTTCTACGGATCGGAGCGTGGAATGTCAAATCCCTTAATCGGGCAGGTAGGTTAGAAAATTTAAAAAGGGAAATAGATAGGTTAAAGTTAGATATAGTGGGAATTAGTGAAGTTCGGTGGCAGGAGGAACAAGACTTTTGGTCAGGTGAATACAGGGTTATAAATACAAAATCAAATAGGGATAATGCAGGAGTAGGTTTAATAATGAATAAAAAAATAGGAGTGCGGGTTAGCTACTACAAACAGCATAGTGAACGCATTATTGTGGCCAAGATAGACACAAAGCCCATGCCTACTACAGTAGTACAAGTTTATATGCCAACTAGCTCTGCAGATGATGAAGAAATAGATGAAATATATGACGAGATAAAAGAAATTATTCAGGTAGTGAACGGAGACGAAAATTTAATAGTCATGGGTGACTGGAATTCGTCAGTAGGAAAAGGGAGAGAAGGAAACATAGTAGGTGAATACGGATTGGGGGGAAGAAATGAAAGAGGAAGCCGCCTTGTAGAATTTTGCACAGAGCACAACTTAATCATAGCTAACACTTGGTTCAAGAATCATAAAAGAAGGTTGTATACCTGGAAGAATCCTGGAGATACTAAAAGGTATCAGATAGATTATATAATGGTAAGACAGAGATTTAGGAACCAGGTTTTAAATTGTAAGACATTTCCAGGGGCAGATGTGGACTCTGACCACAATCTATTGGTTATGAACTGCAGATTGAGACTGAAGAAACTGCAAAAAGGTGGGAATTTAAGGAGATGGTACCTGGATAAACTGAAAGAACCAGAGGTTGTAGAGAGTTTCAGGGAGAGCATAAGGGAAGAATTGACAGGAATGGGGGAAAGAAATACAGTAGAAGAAGAATGGGTAGCTCTGAGGGATGAAGTAGTGAAGGCAGCAGACGATCAAGTAGGTAAAAAGACGAGGGCTAATAGAAATCCTTGGGTAACAGAAGAAATATTGAATTTAATTGATGAAAGGAGAAAATATAAAAATGCAGTAAATGAAGCAGGCAAAAAGGAATACAAACGTCTCAAAAATGAGATTGACAGGAAGTGCAAAATGGCTAAGCAGGGATGGCTAGAGGACAAATGTAAGGATGTAGAGGCTTGTCTCACTAGGGGTAAGATAGATACTGCCTACAGGAAAATTAAAGAGACCTTTGGAGAGAAGAGAACCACTTGTATGAATATCAAGAGCTCAGATGGCAACCCAGTTCTAAGCAAAGAAGGGAAGGCAGAAAGGTGGAAGGAGTATATAGAGGGTTTATACAAGGGCGATGTACTTGAGGACAATATTATGGAAATGGAAGAGGATGTAGATGAAGACGAAATGGGAGATAAGATACTGCGTGAAGAGTTTGACAGAACACTGAAAGACCTGAGTCGAAACAAGGCCCGGGGGTAGACAACATTCCATTAGAACTACTGATGGCCTTGGGAGAGCCAGTCATGACAAAACTCTACCATCTGGTGAGCAAGATGTATGAGACAGGCGAAATACCCTCAGACTTCAAGAAGAATATAAGAATTCCAATCCCAAAGAAAGCAGGTGTTGACAGATGTGAAAATTACTGAACTCTCAGTTTAATAAGTCATGGCTGCAAAATACTAACGCGAATTCTTTACAGACGAATGGAAAAACTGGTAGAAGCGGACCTCGGGGAAGATCAGTTTGGATTCCGTAGAAATGTTAGAACACGTGAGGCAATACTAACCTTACGACTTATCTTAGAAGAAAGATTAAGAAAAGGCAAACCTACGTTTCTAGCATTTGTAGACTTAGAGAAAGCTTTTGACAATGTTAACTGGAATACTCTCTTTCAAATTCTGAAGGTGGCAGGGGTAAAATACAGGGAGCGAAAGGCTATTTACAATTTATACATAAACCAGATGGCAGAGTCGAGGGACATGAAAGGGGAGCAGTGGTTGGGAAGGGAGTAAGACAGGGTTGTAGCCTCTCCCCGATGTTATTCAATCTGTATATTGAGCAAGCAGTGAAGGAAACAAAAGAAAAATTCGGAGTAGGTATTAAAATTCATGGAGAAGAAGTAAAAACTTTGAGGTTCTGCGATGACATTGTAATTCTGTCAGAGACAGCAAAGGACTTGGAAGAGCAGTTGAACGGAATGGACAGTGTCTTGAAAGGAGGATATAAGATGAACATCAACAAAAGCAAAACGAGGATAATGGAATGTAGTCAAATTAAATCGGGTGATGCTGAGGGAATTAAATTAGGAAATGAGACACTTAAAGTAGTAAAGTAGTTTTGCTATTTAGGGAGTAAAATAACTGATGATGGTCAAAGTAGAGAGGATATAAAATGTAGACTGGCAATGGCAAGGAAATCGTTTCTGAAGAAGAGAAATTTGTTAACGTCGCGTATAGATTTAAGTGTCAGGAGGTCGTTTCTGAAAGTATTTGTATGGAGTGTAGCCATGTATGGAAGTGAAACATGGACGATAACTAGTTTGGACAAGAAGAAAATTGAAGCTTTCGAAATGTGGTGCCACAGAAGAATGCTGAAGATAAGGTGGGTAGATCACGTAACTAATGAGGAGGTATTGAATAGGATTGGGGAGAAGACAAGTTTGTGGCACAACTTGACTAGAAGAAGGGATTGGTTGGTAGGACATGTTTTGAGGCATCAAGGGATCACAAATTTAGCATTGGAGGGCAGTGTGGAGGGTAAAAATCGTAGAGGGAGACCAAGAGATGAATACACTAAGCAGATTCAGAAGGATGTAGGTTGCAGTAGGTACTGGGAGATGAAGAAGCTTGCACAGGATAGAGTACCATGGAGAGCTGCATCAAACCAGTCTCAGGACTGAAGACCACAACAACAACAACAACAACAATATAAATAGGCTATTTAGTGTTTTGTTTTTTAACTGATGATCAGAATTTTTGAAGGTTTAAATATTATTATATACAAGTAAGAATAATGAAATTCGCATGCACAAAGATTCCAACTGGAAAAAGAAAGATGGGAAGAAAACATGAGCACAATTTAGAAAGTTAATACCATGATTAAAATGATGTGACAAAGGAATAGAAATAAAAAAAATTACAGTTAAACAAGTGAATTCAATAAAAATAACTATAAAAGTCATTTCGATAAAGATTTAAAGATGAAAAATTTGAAAGCACATGACAGGATTCGAACTCATAACGCTTGGCATGTGAGGACTTTGTTAACCATTATGCCACACAACCGATCTATAGAACAAACAATTTTTGAAACTGTCGAGCATCACACTAAATTACATTTTCTTTCACTGGTTATTCGAAAAAGAGTTTCCACCAGGGCAAATGGCTGCAGGGTGTGATACCTGGGACCTTAACCTACATCACCGTATAGATAGTTTCAAAAAGTCAATCCCACCATTGAAGACTTTTTCTTGTTAGTCCATATTCTGTATTAATTGTAATGTTCACCCCGTTAAACATATCCTGTAATTCTTTTTCACTTTCACTGAGGATAGCAATATCATCAGTGAACCTTATCATTGACAACTCTTCACCCTGAATTTTTATTCCACTCTTGATTTTTTTCCTGTCATTGCATCTTCAATGTATAGATTGAACGTAGGGTCGAAGGGCTACATGCCTGCCTTAAACCCATTGCAATCAAAGCACTTCATTCTTTGTGTTTCAGTCTTACATTCCCCTTTTGGTTCTCGTTCAAAAACGCCTATGTTTCCCAGCTTACACCTATTTTTCTGAGAATTTCAAACATATTGCACTATTTTACTTCTTAAAATATTTTCAAGGTCAGCAAATCCTATGACCGTGTCTTGATTTTTCTTAAGTCATGCTTCCATTATCAAGCGTAACAAGAGAGCTGCCTCCCTAGTGCCTTTATGTTTCGTAAAGCCAAAGTGATTGTCGTCTGATAGATCCTTAGTTTTCTCTTCCATTCTTCAGTATGCCATTTTTGTCTGCTGCATGAAGTGATAAGCTGATTGTGCGGTAGTTCTCTCTCTTATCTGCCCTTGCTGTTTTCAGGATGTTTTTCTAAAAGTCTGACAGTATGTCTGGATGCATATATTTTAGAAACCATCTTGAATAGTTGTCTTGTTGCCATTCTACCCCCCCCCCCCCCCCCCCCCCAACCACCGAATCATTTTAGAAACTCCACAGGAATATTATCTAAGTGTTGTGTCTTATTTGTTTGCAAGTCTTCCAAAGCTCTGCTAAACTTGCACTCTTAATGCTGGATCCCCTTCCATATCAAAACCCATTTACACTTCTGTCACACCATCAGACAATTCCTCTCCCTTGTAGAGGCCTGCAATGTACTCTCTCCACCTGTCTGCTCTTTCCTTTGCATTTAACAGGGGAATTCCTTGTGCGCTCATAATGTTAGTGTCCTTGCCTTAAGTTTCACTGAATGCTGCTCCAACGTTTCTGTACGCCGAATCAGCCCTTCTGAAGAACATGTCTTTTTCAATTTATTCACATTTTTTCCTACTGCTATTTTACCCTTGCTTCCTTGCACTTCCTTTTTTTTCTATTCCTAAGACTTACTGTACTGCTGGCTTTTCCTGAAGATTTGTATACTTCCTTCTTTTGTTGACCAGTTCCAGTATTGCTTCTGTTACCCAAGGTATGTTTGCAGTTACCTATATTTGTCAGTCAAAATTCTGTGAATACGTATTTTAGAAGTTTCCATTCCTCTTCAGCTGAATTACCTATTGTAGTATTTATTATTGCAGCATGTACAGCCTTAGAAAATTTCAAATGTGATTCATCATTCCTCGGTACTTCAATATCCCACTTCCTTGCTCATTGACTCTTGTAACAAATTCTTTTAAACATCTGTTTGTGCTTCATCATAATTAAATAGGGATTCGAGTCAATATGTGCTCCTGAGTACGTAGAGCAATCTGTTATCTGATTCCAGAATCTCTGTCTGATGATGATGTTATGTAACTATAATCTTCTTGTGTCTCTAGGCCTCTTCAAAATATATCTCCTCCTGTTGTGATTATTGAATAGTGTACTTGTTGTTATGATCTGAAATTTATTTCAGAACTCAATTAGTCTTTCTCTTCTCTCATTCTTCTTACCAAGCCCATATTGTCCCCCAATTCTGCCTTCCATTTCTGCCCCGGCTACAGCATTTCAGGCTCTCATGATTATTAGATTTACATCTGAACTGCATGAACTCTATTTTATCTTGATTCACTTTGAGCCCTACCTTCTGTGCATAATTGTCCATTTTCTGGTACATTTCTTTCAACTCGTGCTTTGATTCACTTAGTAGTACTATGTCATCTGCATATGCAAGACAGTTGAAGTTACCATCCATCTCTACTCCAGCCTCCTGTTGCCTACACACCTATGAAGGTGGATGCATTACTTTTCAGTCAGCCTTTGTATATGGAGTTTCTTGAAAGAAATTTCCTCCATTTGACTGTTAATAGTACAGAAACCAGATGGCAGTTATAAGAGTCGAGGGACATGAAAGGGAAGCAGTGGTTGGGAAGGGAGTGAGACAGGGTTGTAGCCTATCCCCGATGTTATTCAATCTTCATATTGAGCAAGCAGTGAAGGGAACAAAAGAAAAATTTGGAGTAGGTATTAAAATCCATGGAGCAGTAATAAAAACTTTGAGGTTTGCCGATGACATTGTAATTCTGTCAGAGACAGCAAAGGACTTGGAAGAGCAGTTCAACAGAATGGATAGTGTCTTGAAAGAAGGATATAAGATGAACATCAACAAAAGCAAAACGAGGATAATGGAATGTAGTCGAATTAAGTCAGGTGATGCTGAGGGAATTAGATTAGGAAATGAGACACTTAAAGTAGCAAAGGAGTTTTGCTATTTGGGGAGCAAAATAACTGATGATGGTCGAGAGTATAAAATGTAGACTGGCAATGGCAAGGAAAGCGTTTCTGAAGAAGAGAAATTTGTTAACATCGAGTATAGATTTAAGTGTCAGGAAGTCGTTTCTGAAAGTATTTGTATGGGGTGTAGCCATGTATGGAAGTGAAACATGGACGATAAATAGTTTGGGCAAGAAGAGAATAGAAGCTTTTGAAATGTGGTGCTACAGAAGAATGCTGAAGATTAGATGGGTAGATCACATAACTAATGAGGAGGTATTGAATAGGATTGAGGAGAAGAGAAGTTTGTGGCACAACTTGACTAGAAGAAGGGATTGGTTGGTAGGACATGTTCTGAGGCATCAAGGGATCACCAATTAAGTATTGGAGGGCAGCGTGGAGGGTTAAAATCGTAGAGGGAGACCAAGAGATGAATATACTAAGCAGATTCAAAAGGATGTAGGTTGCAGTAGGTACTGGAAGATGAAGAAGCTTGCACAGGATAGAGTAGCATGGAGAGCTGCATCAAACCAGTCTCAGGACTGAAGACCACAACAACAGTTCATTTATTTTACGATCATGATTTTTGGCTTTGTAGCCATTCTCAAGTGCATGTTGAAATGGTAAAATATGTTTGACCTCACTATGACATGTCATTGTCAAAAAAGTATAGTTCTGGTCTTGTGTAGACCGGTTGTATTACAGGATACGAGTACATATCGAAGATACATAGTATGGCTGACATTGTGCACAATGAGAAACCTTAACATACAGTTAACATCTAATATATTCCTGTGACCTCACAGGAATATATGTCAGCCATAGTATGTATCTTTGATATGTACTTGTATCCTGTAATACAACTGGTGTATAAGATCAGAACTATATTTCTTTGACAGTGACATGTCACGTACAGATCAGACATGTCTTACCATTTCAACATGCACTTGAGAAAGGCAAAAAATCTGAAATCATAGTTGTAAAATAAATGAATGATTAACATTCAAGAGGCGGAAATTTCTTTTTTTTTTTAAATATATCTTTTGGATAAGTTTCTTCGTATCATCAGGTTTCTATTTCTGGAGGTAATGTAGTGTATTCTTTTTTACTGAGAAAATCACTTAAAATGGCCTAAAAGTCCAAAACCAGGCATGAATCAGTAAAATAAACACAGCTGAAGTGGAAAAAATACCACCATCTTTTTATTAATCAATACATACGTAGCTGACTGATGATTAAAAATAACAGTGCATTTTCAGAAAATTTTTCTTTCTTACATAGAAAGGGCTATTCTCTTTCTGATATGCATTGAAATTTGTTTTGTTGCATAAGTGTATGTTGTCTTGATGCATGTCTGTGCTTTGGTAATGTCAGATGAAAGTGTGATTTGTAGGATTTTCTGCTCTTGTGTATTAATATTTTTGGTTCTGTCAGAATCTTCTCCCTTGAGTCTCTTCGAATTTTTCCTTTCACACGCCAGCTTATATTATTATTTCTCATAGGATACTGTGAAATTTTACTCGTTCTACTAAAATGTATGAATATACGTCTGCAGCTTTGATGTAGGCCCTGCCACTGTTTATATTATCTTTTAATTTAACATGATAAATTTCTTTCTGCTCCAGTTAAGTATTTTGTACTTATTGGTAGTAGTTTCTAAACAAATCTACCTTAGTGCTCTCAGATAACACACAAAAAGTTACTTGTTACATATTTTGTTTTATGCAGAAAACGTTACAATAGAGCTGAAAAGGAGTTTCTAGATGCTAAGGTGCATCTCTTCAGTAAGCTAGAACGCAAAGAACTTCTGACTGAACATTTATGTACTATAATAGAGCAGAATGAAATGCGAAAAGCCCGAAAATTGTCAGAACTAATGGACAAGCTAGAGTTGTCAACATCAGTCGAATTAAGTGAGGAAGAGAGGCGCACTGCAGCTGACAACAAAGTGGTGAGTACACGTCCTGTGCACATATAAAAGGAAATTATGAGCTTTGTGTGGTGTCCTACCACTCCTGTACAAAGAAATTACCACATATTTTCATGCTGTAGCTGCTGTTAATGGACTACTGAAACTCTGGATTGTGAGCAACCAGCACTGTTTTGCGATCTGAACTCTAAAAGTAATTCTTATTGATAGTAATGTATATTATGTAAGGAATGATTATTCAAAATCATTGCTATCTCATATAATAAAGTGATTAAATAGAGCTTTCTATATTTATACGAATGTGAAAGAACTTAACTTATTGTTAAACATTGTGAAATTAGTTCTATGTATGGATGGTGGATACTGTGGTTCAGTAAAGTATTTGTTGCTCGCGCCTCACTTCATGTGTTTCGCAACTGGTAAGGACACGAAGTGAAGATGCTGTTTTGTCTGCTGCTGTAGCATAAAATAATGAAACAGTTGACTTTAAAATAGAATGTCAAGGGCTCAGATGTGACTTCAGTTTTGATGTGTGCAGTCAGTTTGTGTTACAGCAAAAGATACACACATGGGATGTTATGTTCATGAAGTTATTTTGACATTAATGGTACATACTTTTTCTTCTTCTTTATGTCGTGCAAATCAGTTTACACAGTCTTTGAACATGGTAAAATGATTTTATTTGTTTGTCTGCTCAGCTCTTAAATTCATCATTCAGAAAAGTAGCGCGTGCCGTAGTTTGTGGTCTACTGTCAGTTGTGTACATTATTATTTTCAGCTGGTCACGTTGAACTAAGTTCTGGCCCCTAAAAATCATTTGTAATGGCAGACATCTTCAGTGACAGACATCCTTCCTGACAAAAAAATTTTCCATTATAATCTTAATTACTTTTCAAAAGCTTTAATTCATGGACACTAATCTTCATAAAAATCATAGGTACCCACTCAATATACTGGAACCCGTAATTGAGCTGGATTTTAAAATTTCGTGAAATATAGTTTTTGCCTGGATGCTGTGTTTTTTTTAGTACTAAACTGAATTTTCTGTTTACATGCTGGACCACTGTATTACATTAATTTCTTTCTGAAAATAATATGTCTTAGAAATTTTAGCCCCCATGCTTTATCTATTCTGCACTTAAGAAATTATCATTGCTAGAGATGTATTCTGGTTTTAAAGAAGCTAGTTAAAAAGATATTTCAATGCATTTGTGATGGTGCTTTAACAGTATCTGTAACAACAAATGAATTTTAAATGTGAAATTTCACAAATCATTGTTATTTCTAAATGATCCAATCTTAAATTCATTCATTACTTGGTTCTGTGCATTTGTTTGAGTACAGAAACAGCATTAATTTGAGGATTGTTGCTTTCAGTGCTGTTTGCCCACAGTCTTGTGACTAAGCTGTATGGAATGTCCAATAAAACAAACACACACACACACACACACACACACACACTTACAGACTGTAAATATTTTTAGTGTTATTTGTGCACATGTGGTTTTACAGCAGCATATTTTTAAAGATACTGAATTACAGTTCTTGCATTTAAAAATTTTCTTGCAGAAACTAAACTTAATGTGTTATTGGTAATTTGTAAATTTTAGCTATTTCACCTATGTTTTGTTTTGTCCCACCATGTTTTTAACATGTATATTTTTGTGTCAATATTGCTCTGCAATACTAAATGAAAACATTGTAAATATGGCAGTACGCTATTTGAAGTGTTTCATGTACTTCTGAAATATTGTGTTTGTAGAAAGCAGTCTTGTATGTGTAGCTATTGTCTTTCTTCAGCATCTGTGAATGTGAACAAGTTTTTGCATAGTTCCATAAAAAATATTTCAAAATGCCTTGTAAATTGCTGGTTACAGGTATTTTATCTCTTTGTGCTGATCTTAATTTTTTTTTATTTGGAAACTGCATGTACCTGAGTGCTTTAAATTTCTCTGTATGCAATCTTACTCTGTGAAACTTGTTCACCAGTAGTAAATATTGTTAAGTTAGAAGACACACATACATATACCCAGGGTACAGACTTGAGAATCTCTACTTGTATTTCTTAGTGAGGTTATGAGGACTTGCACAGATCTTTATAGTAATTTATGTGGCAGTATGATGATGATAAATTTGGTGGGACAAAACTGTATATAACACGCAACACTAGATCACCACTGTCTTAATATGGTGTAAATATGTACATCTTTCTAGCTTTTGTATGAAATGTGAATGACTTTTTCTGTCACTAAAGTTTTCTATAAGACTCGAAAGAATACCTGTACTTTAAATGCTACTAGACACATGCAAATGCAATACAGGCTGCATGTATGTATGTTTTAGTTTGCAGAGAATGATGCACATAGTTCTATGGGAAAAGTTATATCTTGTAATGGGAATGCAGTGACAATACGTCTATGTTTCATCATTGATGTATGGTTCCTACTGGTGTATAATCTCTGTAACATATATTTATTAAACAAAATATGTATAACTGAAGTCACACAAGTTGGAACTATATTGTAGCTACATTGCTGACACACTTAACCATGATAATTATGAGACTAGAGTACCTCCTTTGTAAGCTACCTAGGCAGGCAAAATATTGAAATTGCAATTCAACATATATAAAAAATATATTGATCTGTCACAGTTTTAAGTGATTTTTAATTTTTGTTTTTGCTTTTGCGTGGACTTATGTGCTTTTAATAATATTGTAGAATTAAAATGCCGATAAACAATATAAGACTTGTTAACGACTGGGTGCAACTATTATGCCCTTTGAAACAATTATCTACAACTAGGAAACAGTAAAACATTGTATGATCCTCTTTTTTTTTCATTGTGTTTCGCCCTTTGGTGTGTCATGCAAGTGGAAGTTGTCTTTTCAGTGTAAACGTCCCATCCATGCTTTTACTGTTAAGGTCAAAAGTTAGTGGAATGGTAAAATGTAAATACTGACATTGCAGCCTAATGCATGTGACATATTGTGATATGTAATTGCTATATTTTAATAGAAAAGTTATATTCTAGTCACTTACTAATTGCAGTTGGTATCTTGACACATACACAATGCCTTCTATGTCTATATTCTAATATCAACAATTAAAAGATAGCTATTTATTTATTTTTCAATTTTTGTTTCCTTTCTTTCAATTTTATTTTCATTTTTTATTTAGATACTATCTCCTTTGCGTGCCTTGGACGAAGTCTCATATTCAATGTGTAACACACTGAAACATAAACAAACTGACGAAAACACAGCTGCTGCTGAGGAAAAAGTGGGAGTTTCAGGTGAAGTATTAGAAATATCTGCATGCGAGCAGCCATGCATAATGTCTGACAAATGTTCAGATCAAAATGATATTTTGATATGTAAGGATGGAACGGAGACTAATGATACGGAGTCTCGAATAGTTAATAGTGATGATCATTTAGTGAACCTTCAGGATGATACATAGGTGAGAGTACCGAAACAGCATATGCTGACTAATATTCCATATGCAGCAGCTGTAATTCGGTTACCGTTCCTTATAGTTACCCCATATATTAGAAATATCTTTGTATTGAGCCATTACTGCTTTATTACAGTTGAAAATTTGATAAATATTACAGCCGATGTGCAGCTAGTGGCACCAAAGGAGTGATGTATTTTATGGCCTCGCTAATTAATATTTTATAAATATATATGAAAGGATTTTTTAATGATTTTCTGAAGAACTCAGGATTTAAACAGAAAGAACTAACAATAATTTGACAATAATATTTTATAAGTATATATTTTATTCCAGTTATGTACTTATTTTGTAAAAATACGTGCCTCTCAAAATTAGTACTCTGTTAGTAGCATGTTTAGTAGATTAACTTGTGGTGCTTTATTCTGGTATGGTGCTGATTGGAGTGAATTCTTTAGTGAGTGCTTTTACATATCTTGTATGGTTGTACGTTTTATAGCCTGTCTGTGCTTGATGGTGGATGAATATTGGGGCTCATAAAGAAATAGTGCCATATAGTAAAACAAAACTTCCACTTGTGAAACTTTGAGTCACCCTTTCAAGTAGAAATGTTTTTATCTAGATGGCTAAATGTAGTGCAATTCACAGTTATGCAGTTTATGTACTCATAGTGTTGTACTTTATGGCATGTAGCTGTGACATTTAAAAATAGTTATTATGAGCCTCAATATCTGTTGTTTCATGATTAAAAATTTTGTAGCCAGGTCATGCTGTGATACTTTTGTACTTTTTATACTTGTCATTAGTAATGTCAGAAATATTTAATAATGAATCAAAATAATCTCTTGTTACATTAGATAACCAGTAAAAGTATTTTTGTTGGCATGGTTCTAGATGAGTAGGAGTGGCTTTGCTAGACATGTTTGTGTGTAAAATCCCTGCACATTTCTTCTCTAATGATGACTTTTCTGGGCGTTCATATGTAATACGTTCCACTTTTCTTAGTGTTTCACACAACTATAAAAAAATGTCTAGAAGCAATATTATATGCTTCCAGACAAATTGTGTGTACAAAATAGGGCTGTATTATTTCTGATTATTAAATTCAATTATTTGCTCTAAAATTCAGAAATTGGAACATGTTATTAGGTTACTGTACCTGTACGAAAAAAAAGTTTGACTGCAGTTAGCATACGTTTAAATTGTGCATATAATGCTTACTCTGTTTGAATAGTGTTGGTGCTTCTGTGATACATCAATCTTTTAAAATATATATAGTCATTTCTGATTCTTCTGGAATGCTAATAATTTTAGTGCAGACCTTCATCACGAAAGGAGTGTGGTTAATAGCATCAGATACTTAACGTTTTTGACAAGATGTATGTAACATCTGGCCACACATAAAGCATCACTTAAAATGTGGACCTTGCAATTAGAATATTTCAATTTTTCAGTAGAGTTTAATGCGCTGCATCACTTACAATAGGTGACACAAATTCCAGCAATCTCATAATTTGTTAACCATGTGGCATAGAGCATCCACTGTAACGAGCAACTGTTAAAGGTCACTTCTTTGATGTTTTTAATCATTCTTCAGCCTGCAAATGCACACAGTCCACTGCAGTGGGCTCTCCCTACTGATTTTGTGCCTTGCATGCATTTGCAGGCTCATGATTGATTAAAACTCCAGAGATGTGTCCATTAACAGTCGTCTACTGCAATAACAACATGCACCACAGAGTTAAAGGTTGGCAGTAATAATCTTTCTTTGCTGATGATACTTGAGATTTATATAACACACACACACACACACACACACACACACAGTGCAATGAGGTAAAAACAGTTAATTTTGTGAAGTAATTTGCTACTGCATCTTTGGAAATGTATTTCTACATATAAAACTTGGAATTTCTGGTTAAATAATGTACATAGCTAGTGCAACATGAGACCTTCTACATTTTCTTGTACTGTTTTCTATACATAATATTTAATTCTTTGTTTGTATTTCCAGATATTTTTATCACTGTAAGTTGTTATGGTTTATACAAATCATACACGTGGAAGTTCATTTTTTTTTTATTTTTGTATGGAAAAATATCTAATAAAATGCTCTATTATATTGTGACCTATATGCCCTCTGGTAATTATATATACAGCTGCATAATATAATTCCATAAAATATGAAATTTCTGAATGTAAGGCGCAGATTATAGTGTGGAGAAGAAGAAACCCTAGTGTAAACATAACACTATATCTGAAACTGTTCTTTGCAGCATTGCTGCAAATGTAGAACCACAAACAATTAATACAGTTTATAATATTAATTGAATATACTGTGATTTTTGAAGCAGTGAACTTGAAAAAGAATATTGTTAGATGTATAGACTTTAGCTTTGGTTTTTGGATACAATGATTTGAAATGTAAAAAAATTGGCAGTGAAAATATTTTTGTACATATTTGTATCAAGATCAGCCTGTTAGTTAGCTTATTATTGTTTTGACACTCATAAACATTGTTTTTCAATTTGAATGCCATTTTATACAGCATTTTAATCATGCATTGCATTTTCCCCAGATGGTTTTTCATTCCAGTCTACTTTCTTGTGCACACTTTTTATTTGGAGTAGTGTTTATTACATTCAGCACAAAATATTTGTTGTAAGTTTGTTTGACAATCATTATTTTTTGCACTTTTTAAGAGAAAAAGTGCATAATAATGTCTGTGTTGAATTTTGTGGCCTACATGTACTATCACAGTATCAGCATTATTAACATATCTCTCAGCACTTCCACACTTAATTGCTTTGCAACTGTATATTGTCAGCTTGACTTCTACCTTGAGATATGAACATGTGCTTTTACAGTATTGAAATGAATGACTGGTATTCATTCAGATGAATGTCTCAGTAATTTATGTTTGACAGTGTGCAATTGATATGTGAGAAATGAAGATCTGATTTGTAAAATAAATGTTTTTGAACTGACTGAAGCTGTTTTGCTGTTTCGTGCATCACAATATATGTTTAGTTTTTATGCTTTCACACGGAGCAGATGACTGGTTACAGGCAACATACCTTTCATGTGTACACCATAAACTGCCTACACCCTTTCACTTCTCAGTGGCGTAAGCAATCATAAAAGATGCGTAGGGTCACTGGAAAGTGTCAGTGGACATTTTTTCTCTAACAAAACTTGTGTCCCATGATGTTATCTGTCCACTGACAGGCATTTGATGAAAATACTTTAAAACATCCTGTATATATATCCAAGCGGTCCTATTACAGGAGACTTAGAACATACAGTTGAATGGTGCAAAACCATAACACAGATATAAAAAGAACATTTCAAGTACTCTTGTAAACAGTGGGGAAATAGATGGGTTAAATACTTCGGACATTCATAAGTGTAAAAATCTAAGTTCAGATCAAACAGCTGACATTCACTGTAGTCTTTCAGCTGACTTCTTTCTTTCCTTCTGGGAAGGTTAAACTTTTAAAAATTGGTATGAGCATCCTTTATAATGTCTTGATGCAACCAAGCTGACAAAGACTAACAAAAATCAATAGCAATTCCCAATTGATGTTTAATAACATTGAGCACCAACCAGTAAAGATTCACAAGCTAGGAAAATGAAATAATGATTACATGATCATATAGATCAGGGATGTTCAACCTTTTAGCTTACCTAGGCCCCATTGGAAGATGTTTACTATTGGGCTGCACAAACAAAGGATGAACCAATGAGAGAATTGTGTGGTGGAATTTCGTATTGAAAATATTCAGTTTATCATAACTTTATGTAAAAGAAATTTGATGGATTCCCCTCACCCCCACCCCTGATGATGTATGAGATGCTCATTTCTTGAGCCATTTTGATACTTGCTTTGGGCCACATACAACCTTTGGGCTGTGGGTGGTGTGGACATCTCAATTTGGATACTCAGTGGTTTCAATACGGTAAAAATTAAACATTGTGAAGATATGGCACCATTGCCTGAATTGCGGTCTGTGGCATGGCAAAGATGCTGTCCTTGGTCATGCACATTCAGTTATGTGTGGATGCTAGGGTATCATAAAAAAATTGTGATTCTGTAAGTTGCATTTTCTGATATGCCAAAGGCCTTGCTATATCAGTTATGCCAGTTCCTACCTGGTCATTGAAGTTAAGCAATATTGAGCCTGATTGGTACTTGGGTGGATGACTACCTGGTAAGGCTGTTGATTAAATATCGATATTTTTTCCAAAAATGGCAATATAGAGTGCCAATATTTTTATTTTGTATTTTTTTGTATTGTTAAATATTTGAAGTTGTTCTTTCGAAATTGTAGTAGAACATAATTTTATTTCCACTGTGTCAAAGAGTCTTACTATTTTTTGAGCTTTTATCACATTCAGTCTTTCTCTTTGACTGTTTGAAGTGAGTGTAGGTGGCACAAAAGAAGTCCAATTGCATGGGGAGGGGGGGGATGAGACGGAATAACAAGATTTCGAATGTGAAGATATAGCACACCACTTGTGTTAAAAAACAATTTTCACGCAACTAGTGTGCTGTTTCTTCACATCGGTACTATTCAAAAACAGCTACTGAAAATGATGAACCAAAACCTAAATCACAAGACTGGTCTTTGCAGATTACAGAGATGAGTGAGGCGAAATGCTGACACAATTTGCACTACTGGAAACTGAAATGTTAAGCTTCACCATGTAGTTTTGACACTGCAACTGCTAGGTAGCCGGCATTGGCAGAAATGAAAAAAACAGGGAAGTCAACATGAAGTGTTCTGGGCAAATAAGATATATGACAAACTGAACGATGGGCTCGGCGGACACCTTTTATTGTGCCACTTACATGCAGTTATCATTGTTAGCAAAGTGATTATTGCCAAGTGTTAAAATGCATTGTTTTCCTTTCAATTCTTCCTCTGAGTGGGATAGGCAGGCTGTTATCTTGTTGATATACAGAATATCTAATAATAAGTCAAAACCATGGACCTTGCCGTTGGTGGGGAGGCTTGCGTGCCTCGGCGATACAGATAGCTGTACCGTAGGTGCAACCACAACGGAGGGGTATCTGTTGAGAGGCCAGACAAATGTGTGGTTCCTGAAGAGGGGCATCAGCCTTTTCAGTAGTTGCAGGGGCAACAGTCTGGATGACTGACTGATCTGACCTTGTCACACTAACCAAAACGGCCTTGCTGTGCTGGTACTGCGAACGGCTGAAAGCAAGGGGAAACTACAGCCGTCATTTTTCCCGAGGGCATGCAGCTTTACTGTATGGTTAAATGATGATGGCGTCCTCTTGGATAAAATATTCCGGAGGTAAAATAGTCCCCCATTTGGATCTCCGGGCGGGGACTACTCAGGAGGACGTCGTTATCAGGAGAAAGAAAACTGGTGTTCTATGGATCGGAGCGTGGAATGTCAGATCCCTTAATCGCGCAGGTAGGTTAGAAAATTTAAAACGGGAAATGGATAGGTTAAAGTTAGATATAGTAGGAATTAGTGAAGTTCGCTGGCAGGAGGAACAAGACTTTTGGTCAGGCGAATACAGGGTTATAAATACAAAATCAAATAGGAGTAATGCAGGAGAAGGTTTAATAATGAATAAAAAAATAGGAGTGCAGGTAAGCTACTACAAACAGCATAGTGAACGCATTATTGTGGCCAAGATAGACACGAAGCCCACCCCAACTGCAGTAGTACAAGTTTACATGTCAACTAGCTCTGCAGATGACGAAGAAATTGAAGAAATGTGTGATGAAATAAAAGAAATTATTCAGATAGTGAAGGGAGACGAAAATTTAATAGTCATGGGTGACTGGATTTCGAGTGTAGGAAAAGGGAGAGAAGGAAACATAGTAGGTGAATACGGATTGGGGCTAAGAAATGAAAGAGGAAGCCGTCTGCTAGAATTTTGCACAGAGCATAACTTAATCATAGCTAACACTTGGTTCAAGAATCATAAAAGAAGGCTGTATACATGGAAGAATCCCGGAGATACTAAAAGGTATCAGATAGATTATATAATGGTAAGACAGAGATTTAGGAACCAGGTTTTAAATTGTAAGACATTTACAGGAGGAGATGTGGATTCTGACCACAATCTATTGGTTATGACCTGTAGATTAAAACTGAAGAAACTGCAAAAAGGAACAATTGACAGAAATGGGGGAAAGAAATACAGTAGAAGAAGAATGGGTAGTTTTGAGAGATGAAGTAGTGAAGGCAGCAGAGGACCTAGTAGGTAAAAAGACGAGGGCTAGTAGAAATCCTTGGGTAACAGAAGAAATATTGAATTTAATTGATGAAAGGAGAAAATATAAAAATGCAGTAAATGAAGCAGGCAAAAAGGAATACAAACGTCTCAAAATTGAGATCGACAGGAAGTGCAAAATGGCTAAGCAGGGATGGCTAGAGGACAAATGTAAGGATGTAGAGGCTTATCTCACTAGGGGTAAGATAGATACTGCCTACAGGAACATTAATGAGACCTTGTATGAATATCAAGGGCTCAGATGGAAACCCAGTTCTAAGCAAAGAAGGGAAAGCAGAAAGGTGGAAGGAGTATATAGAGAGTCTATACAAGGGCAATGTACTTGAGGACAATATTATGGAAATGGAAGAGGATGTAGATGAAGATGAAATGGGAGATACGATACTGCTTGAAGAGTTTGACAGTGCACTGAAAGACCTGAGTCGAAACAAGGCCCCGGGAGTAGACAACATTACATTAGAACTACTGACAGCCTTGGGAGAGCCAGTCCTGACAAAACTCTACCATCTGGTGAGCAAGATGTATGAGACAGGCGAAATACCCCCAGACTTCAAGAAGAATATAATAATTCCAATCCCAATAAAAGCAGGTGTAGGTAGATGTGAAAATTACCGAACTATCAGTTTAATAAGTCACAGCTGCAAAATACTAACGCGAATTCTTTACAGACGAATGGAAAAACTGGTAGAAGCCGACCTCCGTAGAAATATTGGAACACGTGAGGCAATACTGACCCTACGACTTATCTTAGAAGCTAGATTAAGGAAAGGCAAACCTATGTTTCTAGCATTTGTAGACTTAGGGAAAGCTTTTGACAATGTTGACTGGAATACTCTCTTTCAAATTCTGAAGGTGACAGGGGTAAAATAAAGGGAGCGAAAGGCTATTGTAATTTGTACATAAACCAGATGGCAGTTATAAGAGTCAAGGGACATCAAAGGGAAGCAGTGGTTGGGAAGGAAGTGAGACAGGGATGTAACCTATCCCCGGTGTTATTCAATCTTTATATTGAGCAAGCAGTGAAGGAAACAAAAGAAAAATTCGGAGTAGGTATTAAAATCCATGGAGAAGAAATAAAAAATTTGAGGTTTGCCGATGACATTGTAATTCTGTCAGAGACAGCAAAGGACTTGGAAGAGCAGTTGAACGGAATGGGTAGCGTCTTGAATGGAGGATATAAGATGAACATCAACAAAAGCAAAACGAGGATAATGGAATGTAGTCGAATTAAGTGGGGTGATGCTGAGGGTATTAGATTAGGAAATGAGACACTTAAAGTTGTAAAGGAGTTTTGCTATTTGGGGAGTAAAATAACTGATGATGGTCGAAGTAAAGAGGATATAAAATGTAGACTGGCAATGGCAAGGAAAATGTTTCTGAAGAAGAGAAACTTGTTAACATCGAGTATAGATTTAAGTGTCAGGAGGTCGTTTCTGAAAGTATTTGTATGGAGTGTAGCCATGTATGGAAGTGAAACATGGACAATAACTAGTTTGGACAAGAAGAGAATAGAAGCTTTCGAAATGTGGTGCTACAGAAGAATGCTGAAGATTAGATGGGTAGATCATATAACTAATGAGGAGGTATTGACTAGGATTGGGGAGAAGAGAAGTTTGTGGCACAACGTGACTAGAAGAAGGGATTGGTTGGTAGGACATGTTCTGAGGCATCAAGGGATCACCAATTAAGTATTGGAGGGCAGCGTGGAGGGTAAAAATCGTAGAGGGAGACCAAGAGATGAATATACTAAGCAGATTCAAAAGGATGTAGGTTGCAGTAGGTACTGGGAGATGATGAAGCTTGCACAGGATAGAGTAGCATGGAGAGCTGCATCAAACCAGTCTCAGGACTGAAGGCCACAACAACAACAACAACAACAACAACAACAACAAGTCAAAACTTAATATAAAGCTCTAAAATCAGTAATATATTTACAATCTGCAGCCAATATTTGTTAGGCTAGCACGCCAATATTTTTTCCATCGATATATCGATACCATTTTTTGATATTTAGAGGGCTAACAATGATTTTTTTTTAAAGTATCAATACTGGCTCAGTGAACTGCAAGTTGCCAAAGTTGCATCCAAAGGCTACCAGGCCGTTATGCCATCCAGTATAATAATAATAATAATAATAATAATAATAATAGGAATAATTTATCTGAAACCTAAAGATCAAGCAGACACAGCAAACACAGCAAAATATCGCCCCATAACATGCCTACCAACAATATTACTGGAACATACCCACACAAAATCACACATTTTCTATACATGGATGATTTAAAACTACTGGCGGCAACTAATCAACAACTCAACCAATTACTAAAGATAACAGAAGTATTCAGCAATGATATAAATATGGCTTTTGGAACAGACAAATGTAAGAAAAATAGCATAATCAAGGGAAAACACACTAAACAAGAAGATTACATATTGGATAATCACAGCGGCTTCATAGAAGCGATGGAAAAAACAGATGCCTATAAATATCTAGGATACAGACAAAAAATAGGAATAGATAATACAAATATTAAAGAAGAACTAAAAGAAAAATATAGACAAAGACTAACAAAAATACTGAAAACAGAGTTGACAGCAAGAAACAAGACAAAAGCTATAAATACTTGTGCTATACCAATATTGACCTACTCATTTGGAGTAGTGAAATGGAGTAACACAGACCTAGAAGCACTCAATACACTTACACGATCACAATGCCACAAATATAGAATACAGCACATACATTCAGCAACAGAAAGATTCACATTAAGCAGAAAGGAAGGAGGAAGGGGATTTATCGACATAAAAAACCACATTATGGACAGGTAGACAATTTAAGAAAATTTTTTTTAGAACGAGCAGAAACTAGCAATATACGCAAAGCAATCACTCATATAAATACATCGGCTACACCATTGCAATTTCATAAGCACTTCTACAACCCTTTAGATCACATAACATCAACAGATACGAAGAAAGTAAAATGGAAAAAGAAAACACTACATGGCAAGCACCTGTATTATCTAACGCAGCCACACATCGATCAAGACGCATCCAACACATGGCTAAGAAAAGGCAATATATACAGTGAGACGTAAGGATTCATGATTGTAATACAGGATCAAACAATAAATACCAGATATTACAGCAAGCATATTATTAAAGATCCCAATACCACAACAGATAAATGCAGACTGCAAACAACAAATAGAAACAGTAGATCACATCACGAGCGGATGTACAATACTAGCAAATACAGAATACCCCACAAGACATGACAATGTAGCAAAAATAATACATCAACAACTTGCCATACAACATAAACTAATAAAACAACACGTTCCCACATACAAGTATGCACCACATAATGTACTGGAGAATGATTAATACAAATTATACTGGAACAGAACCATCATAACAGATAAAACACCACCACATAACAAACCTGACATCATACTCACCAATAAAAAGAAGAAATTAACACAACTAATCGAAATATCCACACCCAATACAAGAAATATACAGAAGAAAACAGGAGAAAAAATTGAAAAATACATCCAACTGGCTGAGGAAGTCAAGGACATGTGGCATCAGGATAAAGTTGACATTATACCAATTGTACTATCAACTACAGGAGTCATACCACACAATATCCACCAGTACATCAACCCAATGCAGCTACATCCAAACTTATATATACAATTACAGAAATCTGTAATTATTGATACATGTTCAATTACCCGAAAGTTCCTAAATGCAGTGTAACATATACCGTAAAGTTAAAAGGAAGTGACGCTTGATCAAGGTCCGCGTCACTTTCCATTTTTAACCAGACATAATGTCTGAGACAGGAAAGAGAAATAATAATAATAATATTGGTGGCACCAATACAGTGTGAGGAAGGAGTCGGTCACCTTTCCCACCTTTAGTTCTCTTCTTTTAATGTCGTCTCTTTTTAAATTTTTGTCACATTTTTCAACCTTTTCACATTTGTGGCTGGTTGCATCATTCACCAACTAAATAAGTCATTTACTTTTGGTTTCAAGTTTCAGTATTTATGTTCAACATTTTGGAATGCTCCAGTGTTGAAAGTAGATAAAATCTAACCCGAAGGCTTCTGATATTTAAAGTGATTATCCCTTTATGATATTTTAGTGTTTTTTATATTTTGCGCAACTGGTATTAGTGTAAATATTTCTCTATTACAATGGCTTCTATTTTTGTTCCAGGTACTAATTATATTGCAGTAAAAAAACTGCTGAACTGCTGCTGTGATACTCTGTTTAACTTTGAAAAAAAACATTTTTTTTTGAGATGGGAAAATTGAAATTCTTTAGTGACTGACTTGAAAAAACAGATAATTCGAAATGTAAAGTCTCTGCATGGGGGGGAAAGTGAACTATAAGAGGGAGGGGCGAGGGGGAGGGGGGGGGGGGGAGGGGGAGGGAAAGAAATGCAGCATGGAGGAATTATGCAAATTGGTCACGATATTCATAGAGGTATTGATGGAAAATGCAAAATTGTGAACTTTGGCAGTCAGTGGTTGCATTTGTGAGTTTCACTGCGCAGCTGGCAAGGAAGGCAAACAGAGGACAAATTGATACCAGTACATAATGCCTTTGCATATTTCGTTCTGTGTACTCAATTGGACAGAACTATGCTTCACAGACAGGCACATGAGCAATATACACAGATATCAGCATTTGAGAGGAGCAATGTGGTTGGTTTCAAAGAAGCAGATTGGAGTAGTCGGCAAATTGCTCAGCATTTGAATAGGAGCAATGCCATTGTTCAACAATGTTGGCAAGAATGAGTGAACCGTGGCTGAACATAGCATCGAGAAGCAAGTGGTCGACCTAGTGAGACACCAATGTGAGGGCCAAGCAATTGCAGAGGCACTCGAGAGCCCCAAATTCATCATTGTCATTGATCCAACATGCAACTGATGTTTCAGAGACCACAAGGACAATTAGTCGGTGGCTCACAAGAAAGGAGCTGCACTCACGCTCCCCTTTGGACTGCCTACCATTGGCTTTGTACACCAAGAAGCCCATTTGCAGTGATGTCAGGCATATTTGGCCATGAATCTCATTGACTGGAATAGCATTGTCTTCAGTGATGAGTCTCGTTGCAAATTGAGCCCCGACAACCAGTGACGACATGTCTGGAGATGGCCCGGAGAGTGGTGGGATACTAACCTGTCACCTGCTTATACGGCCACCCAGGAGTGAAGGTGTGGAGTGCCATTTCATTTCCTAGCAGGATCCCTTCAGTTGTCATCTATGGCACACTTACAGCACAGAGATACGTTGACAATTTTCTACGCCCTGTTTTGTTGCCCTTCATGGCAAGCTGTACCGGGCAGACAACTCAACAAGATAATACCCACCTGCACACAGCAAGAGTTTCTACTGCTTGTCTTTGTTCTTGCCAAACTCTGCCTTGGCCAGCAGTGTCACCAGAGCTCTTCCCAATTGAGAACATTTAGAGCATTATGGGAGTTTGATGTTCTAATGCACAAGTTGGACAGTAATCAGTCAACGCCAAACCAAATAACTACTTGCACAAAGGCCAGAGGTGGACTAACATGTTATTGACTTGCTTGATTTGTCAAGCTCATTGCTTGGAATATCATCCAAGTTTTTTGCAACTGCACTTATTTGTTTGTCTTTTCATGTACATCACATGTACTGACTTCTGTCCCGTTCAGATAATTTCTTATTGGTCTGTCCTTTCCTTCCTTAGTGTGTGTTTTGCAGTGTGTGTTCTTGCTTTGTTAATTTTGAGATAAAAGGTTCACAGGCAGTTTCTGACCATCCACTTTCAATGAAACATAACTCTGAAATTTTATTTGGATCACAACGGTTACAATTAGAGCTTCCAGATCAGACACAAGCTTCAAATTCAGTGTATGTGCCAACTATATGGATATCAAGTACCAAAGATAATTCTGCTACTACTCATTTGATTTGGACAATGAAATTGGTGATTTCTGATTACTGGATTCATCAAATGATATCCATAATGTTTTTAAGATGATGATCCCTGATAGTGTCCCTGAATAATTTTCAGTTTCTTCTAAGAAAATGAGTGACTGACAGAGCAACACTATATTTCCAGGAACATCTGTTAGAAGAAGCACATTCGCCGTATTACAAGTTTTGATGAAACTACACATGTTAAAGTAAAATAGAATTTCAAACAACTGTTACATTCTGAATTACTTGATGATGAAATACATCCATGGTAGAGGCAGGAAACCATTCAGATTTGGCACAACTTTGAAGTACAGAAAGGTCTTGATCACACAATTCTTTATTAAGTGTTACACGCTTCAAAATTTCATCAACAGACTAAACTGTGGAATAAAATGCACAAGAATCGTAACGATAACATGTATGTACATAGCAACATAAGTATGCATGTTAGTAACCCAAATACAGAATTTTCAATTCATACTCTACTTACATTTAAATCAAATTTTAGTAAAAAGCTGATGAAAGTGAACGCACAGACTGAATAGACCGGTAATACAGATCCTATCTCATATAGATGTATTTCACAATGCCATTGTCTATTCGAAGAGAACCAGTGCCAAGCTGGCTGTGGTGATTAAGCTGTCTAAGAAGTAAACAGAGGCTAGTAGGTGGTGCTATCATTGACCATAGATGTGGAATCAAAGAGTAGCTTTACAAAGAATTATACATTGTGATGAACTACATGTCAGAACATTGTGAACAACTTGACAAAGATACACTTATGCTAATTTTATTGACGAGAAACTGATTTATTGACAGTAGGTAAAATACTGGAACACGTGAGGCAATACTGACCTTACGACTTATCTTAGAAGAAAGATTAAGGAAAGGCAAACCTACGTTTCTAGCATTTGTAGACTTAGAGAAAGCTTTTGACAATGTTGATTGGAATACTCTCTTTCAAATTCTAAAGGTGGCAGGGGTAAAATACAGGGAGCGAAAGGCTATTTACAATTTGTACAGAAACCAGATGGCAGTTATAAGAGTCGAGGGACATGAAAGGGAAGCAGTGGTTGGGAAGGGAGTAAGACAGGGGTGTAGCCTCTCCCCGGTGTTATTCAATCTGTATATTGAGCAAGCAGTAAAGGAAACAAAAGAAAAATTCGGAGTAGGTATTAAAATCCATGGAGAAGAAATAAAAACTTTGAGGTTCGCCGATGACATTGTAATTCTGTCAGAGACAGCAAAGGACTTGGAAGAGCAGTTCAACAGAATGGATAGTGTCTTGAAAGAAGGATATAAGATGAACATCAACAAAAGCAAAACGAGGATAATGGAATGTAGTCGAATTAAGTCAGGTGATGCTGAGGGAATTAGATTAGGAAATGAGACACTTAAAGTAGTAAAGGAGTTTTGCTATTTGGGGAGCAAAATAACTGATGAAGGTCGAAGTAGAGAGGATATAAAATGTAGACTGGCAATGGCAAGGAAAGCGTTTCTGAAGAAGAGAAATTTGTTAACTTCGAGTATAGATTTAAGTGTCAGGAAGTCGTTTCTGAAAGTATTTGTATGGAGTGTAGCCATGTATGGAAGTGAAACATGGACGGTAAATAGTTTGGACAAGAAGAGAATAGAAGCTTTCGAAATGTGGTGCTACAGAAGAATGCTGAAGATTAGATGGGTAGATCACATAACTAATGAGGAAGTATTGAATAGGATTGGGGAGAAGAGAAGCATGTGGCACAACTTGACCAGTAGAAGGGATCGGTTGGTAGGGCATGTTCTGAGGCATCAAGGGATCACCAATTTAGTATTGGAGGGCAGTGTGGAGGGTAAAAATCGTAGGGGGAGGCCAAGAGATGAATACACTAAGCAGATTCAGAAGGATGTAGGTTGCAGTAGGTACTGGGAGATGAAGAAGCTTGCACAGGATAGAGTAGCATGGAGAGCTGCATCAAACCAGTCTCAGGACTGAAGACCACAACAACAACAACAGGTAAAATTTACATGGCATGAAATGTGCGTCATTAGGTAGCGTCGTGAGCAGTGTTACGGAGATAGTCATTAGTCAATAATCAAAACAGGAGACATGTTTACAGCTGTTAACTCATGTAGCACAGTGTAAACATAAAACTCATACAGATCAGAAATAAAACATAAGCCATGGAAGAATAAGTTTATAATCATCACAAAGTAAAATGATATACACATATCACCAAATGTAGTCATATTACAACAGTGAAACATAAAATAGTAAGATACAACAGAATCATTTAGCTGAGCCTATACTAGTGGCAACAACTTTAAATAAAAAGGAAGATACTACAATTCAAGGGATGTTTAATTAAAAAACACAAGTTAATGGTACAATATTAGATCGTAATAAAAGTCCAGCTATTATCAGTTTACAACCATCTCAAACTAAAATGCTACAAGAGTATGACCAACGGTAATCATATTACAGTAGTTGAACGTACAATAGAACCATTTAGGTAAGCCTAGATAAGTGGCAAGTTTTGAAATAAAACAGAGGCTAATATTACAGTTTTCTTTTCTCTCTGTTTTTACTTATTTTATATTAAAAAGTGTAAAGGTATAGTATCAGACTGTGTAAGTCTAACTTGAAGAAGATGCATGAGGACACCCACAAAACAGTATACTGTGGTGGAATTAGGATAATTAGTTGTCATAAACAGATACATAGGCTATTATAATTCTGAAATAGTGGTCATACTATTTTGGAATTAGTGGAATCCATTTGGACACGTAGTTATCACGTAGTTATACAGAATGTAATGTGAATGTATACACGGATAGCGCTGCCATAGGTCAAATGGATATCAACTGCGTTTTTAAAAATAGGAACCCCGATTTTTTTATTAAATCACCGGATAGATACGTTATTTAAGGAAACAGGAAGTGTTCAGCCACATGTGAAAAGTCAACCACGACCTGCAACAAATGATTATGCCCAAGTAGGATGACGTAAGAATTCCACAGAATAAATTTCTTTTTTCAGGGAGCAGACTTCCTGCCTCACGTTTTACAAGGTTCAAAGGATCTTTAAAGTCAATAAAAATTAATTTTTTGAATTTTCTGCAGTGGTTTTACTCGTCAATAACAGATGCTATGCAGTGCATTGGTACTTTGCACTTCACCAACATTAGTATTCCATCCTACTCATTTAACTTGTTTTAGAATTTTACCACAACAGACACGTGCATCCATTCTACAGGTTTCACATTATAGGCACAGTGAACTGAACTTTATCACCTTGAATATAGTTACATACATGTACATGACATTTTGGTTAACCTTACACAAGTAGAACATTTGGGTTTCACTACCATTTCAAAGACCTTATTTTTGTTATATATTATTTTGTATTTCCATATTTGTTGCAGGAGTTCACATTACATTCTGTATAACTACATACTTGCTCCGGATACTGCGAGAGGGCTGTACAAGCAATGATCACACGCACGGCACAGCGGACACACCAGGAACCACGGTGTTGGCCGTCGAATGGCGCTAGCTGCGCAGCATTTGTGCACCGCCGCCGTCAGTGTCAGCCAGTTTGCCATGGCATACGGAGCTCCATCGCAGTCTTTAATACTGGTAGCATGCCGCGACAGCGTGGACGTGAACCGTATGCGCAGTTGACGGACTTTGAGCGAGGGCGTATAGTGGGCATGCGGGAGGCCGGGTGGACGTACCGCCGAATTGCTCAACACGTGGGGCGTGAGGTCTCCACAGTTCATCGATGTTGTCGCCAGTGGTCGGCGGAAGGTGCACGTGCCCGTCGACCTGGAACCGGACCGCAGCGACGCACGGATGGACGCCAAGACCGTAGGATCCTACGCAGTGCCGTAGGGGACCGCACCGCCACTTCCCAGCAAATTAGGGACGCTGTTGCTCCTGGGGTATCGGCGAGGACCATTCGCAACCGTCTCCATGAAGCTGGGCTACGGTCCCGCACACCGTTAGGCCGTCTTCCGCTCACGCCCCAACATCGTGCAGCCTGCCTCCAGTGGTGTCGCGACAGGCGTGAATGGAGGGACGAATGGAGACGTGTCGTCTTCAGCGATGAGAGTCGCTTCTGCCTTGGTGCCAATGATGGTCGTATGCGTGTTTGGCGCCGTGCAGGTGAGCGCCACAATCAGGACTGCATACGACCGAGGCACACAGGGCCAACACCCGGCATCATGGTGTAAAGAGCGATTTCCTACACTGGCCGTACACCACTGGTGATCGTCGAGGGGACACTGAATAGTGCACGGTACATCCAAACCGTCATCGAACCCATCGTTCTACCATTCCTAGACCGGCAAGGGAACTTGCTGTTCCAACAGGACAATGCACGTCCGCATGTATTCCGTGCCACCCAACGTGCTCTAGAAGGTGTAAGTCAACTACCCTGGCCAGCAAGATCTCCGGATCTGTCCCCCATTGAGCATGTTTGGGACTGGATGAAGCGTCGTCTCACGCGGTCTGCACGTCCAGCACGAACGCTGGTCCAACTGAGGCGCCAGGTGGAAATGGCATGGCAAGCCGTTCCACAGGACTACATCCAGCATCTCTACGATCGTCTCCATGGGAGAATAGCAGCCTGCATTGCTGCGAAAGGTGGATATACACTGTATTAGTGCCGACATTGTGCATGCTCTGTTGCCTGTGTCTATGTGCCTGTGGTTCCGTCAGTGTGATCATGTGATGTATCTGACCCCAGGAATGTGTCAATAAAGTTTCCCCTTCCTGGGACAATGAATTCACGGTGTTCTTATTTCAATTTCCAGGAGTGTATTATGTGCTGGCGGTAAACTTATTCTTTCACAACTTATGTATTATTTCTGATGGGTTTCATTTTTACATTGTGAAAACACGTCTTCCGTTTTGATTACTAACGACTATCTCTCTTACATTGTTCATGATGCTACTTAACAATGCACATTTCGTGTTATGTGGATTTTACCTACTGTCAGTATACGAGTTTCTCCTCGATAAATGAAGAAAAAATGCCCATAAACGAAATCAAATTCACGGGACAGACGTGGGAAGTAGGGGGTTTGGGGGAGGGAGGAACTAAAAACACACAACTGCAAACAAAACAACAAAAACGTGAAAAAGAATAAACCTACGTATAACATGATACGACTATTACAAATAGTTTGGTAATTCTAGTATCGTTCACTGCACTAGTTGCAACACTGGTGTCCTGTTTTACGTAGAACGCTAGTATTACCAAAAACGTAAAAAAGAAAAAGCCTATGTAAAACACGACGCCAGTATTCGTAAACGTGGGAAAAATGACAACCGTACCATGCTTATAATTTAAAAAAATTAAAAAATTATGGGTGAAATGTGTTAATAAAAGACGAAAAAATGTGTAATATACCAGCATAGAATTAAATAAGCAGGTAGTCAAATGCCTACTGAAAATTGCTTATGCTTCACTAATTTAAAATTAAACATAGCTACCTTGATAAAACGTGTTTCCATCACAACCTTGTGCTCAATTACACTTCCTCGTCGTAGCTTGTATACCTCCTCTTCAAGCCGGCTGAGGTAGCCGAGCGGCTCTAGGCGCTACAGTCGGTCGCAGACTCGAATCCTGCCTCGGGCATGGATGTGTGTGATGTCCGTAGGTTAGTTAGGTTTAATTAGTTCTAAGTTCTAGGCGACTGATGACCTCAGAAGTTAAGTCCCATAGTGCTCAGAGCCATTTGAACCATTTGAACCTCCTCTTCAAAGAAGGAAGTTGAGGTTGATGCTCAATCTGAGGTTTATGGTTGAGGTGAGTGCTGCGTGGTTCGTGTCTTTTGCAATTCTTTCAGCAGTTCATACGAATGGCAACATTTGGCTTTCCTTATTAGTCCATATTTGACACACAGAATGTAATGCAATGTTATAACTTTCATTCTGTTCTTTTCTTTCGATTTTGTTTTATTTACAAAACTGAACATATGCATTAGAACGTGGGAGCGACAACACATTTAAAGCGCTATTTGCCAGTTCATGAAAAGGATTTTCTCCTTTAGAGTATCTACAACAGTATACTTCCAAAATATAACACAATCATTCATTTCATGCCAATGTAAATTGCGTAAATTATTCCACCACAACTTAACAGCTGTTAATGTGGTTTTATAGTCTGTAAAAAGTTTTGCTGTTTCAATTAGAGACCGTTCTATAGGTCTGAAACATTCGTTAGGCGAAAATAAGGCCATTTCCTGCAAAACTTCAATGCTCTCGGGAAGACGCTGAGGTAGTTGATTTACTAGCCCATCAGTGAATTTAAGACACCTTTTACGCATATCCTTTTCAACTTCTTGATGGAATTTTTCGTTAGATATTTCCTTTTGAAATTCGTAACCATGATACGGTTTTGGATCTAAATGATCTTCGAGTTTGTCCTGTATAAGATCTAATCTTTTGCCTGGAAGCACAATTCTCGTACATAGAGACTTAATAAGCAGCAATAACTCATCCAAAAGTTTTTTGGCATCTCGATTTTCACTTTCACAGTGTTTCTTTACCGTCTGAACTTACTTTAGCATCAGCTTGAGAAGAACAAGAAATGTATAATTACACTGCATACATCTGGTATAAAACTTCTGCGCCATAATAACGCTCACTGTTTCTAGCTATACTAAAATGAGTTTTCAGCTCAATCCACTGTTGAAGCATTCTGTTCACTGCTACAGAAAAGGACAGCAGCTGCTTGTATGCGACTTGCCTAACTGACGAATGGGAGAACCAGTTGTAGGTTCCTCTGATTAGAAGGTCAAGTTCCTTGAAATGAACTCTGTAGTAGCGTGGGAAATTTCTAGCTGTAGAGAATGACACACGCAACTAATTAGCTGCGAGTGAGGTTATTCAGTTTTCAACTTGGCGTACACGCTGTTGTTGATACCAGTCATCACCCATGCACTGTTGGTCCCAACTGCTATGCATTTCGCAAAATTCAAACCTCTTGTCATTTATTTCCTAGTATTACTGCAAACAGGTTGTAACAATGCATTTCTTTGTTTCTGGATAATACCTGAGGGCTATACCTGATAATTTTGTAACTGAACAATCATCACTTTCATCACTCAATAAGCTATAGCCCCTATCACTAATATCTTCTAAGAACCGTTCCTCAAAATATGTTGCTATGACATTGCAAATTATAACAGCACATTTTGTTCCATGTATCTTAGTTCTCTGGCACCCATGCTTTTCGAAAAAAACACGATTTACAGAATTCGCACATGTAGTCAGTTACTCTGAAAGAACAGTACTTTTGCAATGAATAATGAAATTTGTGCTTCCTCTTATTTTGTTTCAAAGTTCAGTGGTTTGAATGGTAACATATGTTGATATTGATTGATCATAATGTATGCTTCTTATTTTCATATGCTTCATTAAATCACTTAATTATCTGACAGCTACACTTGACAATATTTACAATTGCACCTTTTGTCGTCTACCTCCACTCCACACAAGCAATTTTTGAATTTTCGAGTTCAGCCGCGAGGGTAGCCGCCTTGCCACGGTTCGCGTGTCAGCCTCCCCCCCCCCCCCCCCGTCGGAGATTCTAGTCCTCCCTGGGGTGTGGATGTGTATGTTGTCCTTAGAGTAAGTTAGTTTAAGTTAGATTAAGTAGTGTGTAGGCCTAGGGACCGATGACCTCAGCAGTTTGGTCCCATAGGAACTTATCACAAATAAAAAAAATTATGGAGTTCGTTTTTTAGCCACTCTGCTCGAAATATTTGTTGGTACTGGCGTCCTATCCATTTCAATTGATTTATTAAAAATGACTATCAGTAATGAGCTTCTTAAAAGTGCGAACGAGAACTAAATTGATTTTGTTGTTGTCACTTTGACGCCACGAAAAGCGGGATGGGAATACCAGGGAAAATTCGGGATATCGAACAGCTATATATCGAACTACAGATATATCTGAACATTTACGCGATACTTTTAATCGATATTTACCCTGCCGATACCTCACTAACACTGATATTTTGTAGCTCTTACTAGGAATGAAAAAAGTTACATCTAGTCATTGCGACAACTGCTTCACATTTTATGTCAAAATGAAACTTACAATTTACTGCCATTCTTCAAAAAAATCTCCAGATTAGTCGCTAAAAAGCTTTTACAGTCTCCAGAAATGAGATGTTGGAAAACAAAAATTCATGTCACCAGACCGAACTGAAAAGCGCTAGATCTAATGAATAAATCTGTAACTAGGTCACCCTGTTCATGGTAATGTATAGTCACAGTCTAACATAACAGTCGCGACACTCACTGCTGTAAAAGTTGTTGCCGTTTGACAGATGGAGCGACACTAGCGCTCAGAGCGGCAGGTAAGGTGAACGTCAGACGCGTCGTAAGCACAATGTTTGTTTGCATCCATTTCCTACGTAATTTCCGAATTATTAGAGTTAGTATCTTGCCTCCAAGAGTTTGTGTAGTATCAGAAGGCATATATGTTTCTAATAATGATTCTAAAATAAGCGCAAGTATGGACAAAAACCATGAATAGAGTGGCAAGCTACAACACATTCGTGAAGAAACACTTATGACATTGGACAGAATTGCAGCTTACCACGTTGATATCAAAAGAATATAAACACACAGATTCATATGTAAGAAGCACAGACATGTACCTCTACATGCAAAAGCGATGGACAGCTCGTTTATCGTTCTGTAGGCCTACTGTATTTGTCATTGTCACTTGTTTCCACGACCTTCATCTTTATATTATTCTAAGTGGGACAAGCAACTGACAAATAGTGGGAGAAATATGCTGAAAACATAATGAGCTGATTACATTACATTTCACGAAAAACCAAATATTTGAATAATATTCAAACAATCTGTCTGTAGGCACTTTCTTTGTCCCATAATAGTTTCGCTCGAAGTCTAGCGATCTGCATATTCTGACACTTCACACGCTTTTGTAAGACACGAACAGATGCACTTAATCTAACCACTTCATCGTCAAAGCAGGTCTTGCGTCGATGATTCTCACGAATCTGGCACTAATAAATGGAGAGTTGAACTAGCTGCTTCTGTGTCATAGGACTGTTTTACAGCTTTAGATTGACTGTCGAATCTTTGTGGCAGTTTCTTCTTCATCGTCAGTTGAGGTGGCTTATTTGGAATGTCAAACAGTGTGGATACTGCATTCCACACGAGTTTGTTATTGTCTGCGTTCATGACCTAGTTTTGTTCGAAATGTAACGAACAAAACCCAATATTATTATACAGGTAAACCGGGTCTTTCTTCATAAGGTCTTCTCATCTGCTATTAACTAGTAATTTTTCCTCCTAAAACGAAACATTCATGATTTATACACATACATTTGCAAATGAATCCTGACGATACAGTTTAGTAACATGATGGTATATACCTCTCAGGATCCTTAGGAAACCAAAAAAAGACAGCTGTGGTGTCTTCTTCCTATTGCTGCTGCAATTTATTGCGCTACAAACGCTCCCGATGGTAAAAACCACTGTATAAATCAAAATAAACAATCACTATTCGCTTTCACGATCGCGCTGAACTCACAGTTCAACCTGCCGGTCGCTTGGAGCGCTGCTGGCGCTGAAGGCAACAAAATCGAGGCGAAGTGTCGTGACTGTTATGTTAGACTGTGGTATAGTTCTTTGTAAAGCTAGGCTTTGGCTCTATGTCTTTGGTCAAGGATAGCACTACCTACTGGCCTCTGTGTACTTCTTACACAGCTTAATCGCCATCGTCAGTCATGTGCTCACTTGCACCAGCTTTTAGTGAAGTTTGATTTAAATGTGATGCCGTATTAATTGAAAATTCTGTGCCATCATCATCATCATCAGCCAATTCAATCATTAAATGATGTGGCCTCTTCGAGTCGTGGATTCAGGTAGGCTTTCAGCAGTCTTCTCCAAGTGGGACGGTCTTGGGCAGTTCTCTGCCAGGTGTTACCAGCGATCTTCTTGATGTCTTTGGCCCATCTGTCCGGTGGTCTTCCTCTAGGCCTCTGGTGCTCTCTAGGACTCCACTCCAGTACTAGCTTCGTCCATCTGTTGTCTTTTCTTCTTGCGACGTGGCCAGCCCGCTGCCATTTCAAGGAACCTACTGTCTCTAAGATGTCATTAACCTTCGTCACAGACTGGATGTCATCTGCCCTTTTCCTGTCCTTTCTTGTATAGCCCAGCATTGATCTCTCCATGGCTCTCTGTGCTGTCCTAAGTCTCCCTTTTGTAAATGAGTTCAGTGTCCATGTCTCGCAGCCATACATCATCACAGGAAGAATGCATTGATCAAATACTACTTTCTTCAAATTTACTGGCATTTTTGATCTGAATACTTTTGAATTCTTCCCAAATGCTTGCCAGCCAAGCTTGATGCGTCGATAGATTTCTGGCCTTATGTCTCCCTTCATATTTATAATCTGGCCAAGGTAGACATATTCACTGACCTCTTCTAGTAGACTGTCCTGGACTTTCACATCTCCAGCTGGGACCCATTTGTTGGACATTACTTTTGTTTTGGAAAGGTTCATGTTCAAGCCAACCAGCTGACATTCCGATGCAAGATCTGCCTGAGATCTGAAAGATCTGTGTATGGGTTACTAAATGTATGCTTATGTTATTGTGTACATACTTGTTATCGTTAATACCCTTTTAATTTTATTCCATAGCTTCAGTCTGATGATGAAATTTTGAAATGCATAACACTTAATAAAGAGTTCTGAAATCAAGAGCTTTCTATATTTCAAAATTGTGTTACATTTTGGTCAGAGAGTAACTGTTGCATAATAGTGCATCACCAAATAACTTTATCCAGGGTGTATACGCCGCTGGACAACGGAAAAACACTGGAATTTTTTAGAATTCAGGAAATTCTTCATTTTTTTGGTTTTCTGTTGCATTTTTGTAATGTTGTCTGGTAAGAACTGATACTCTAACAAAGAATTTTACGTTAGCCTGCTACTGCAGAAAAATAGTGCAGCAATAAAACATGAACGAGGAAAAAAAAAACTTAAACTGGAAAGGAAATTCACCATTTACAACAATGAAACACAGTGCACACACAAGCGTCTGTCAACAGCAAAATGTGTTAAAGGCTTTTAGGACGAAGACTATGCGGATTCGCGCATTCGCAGAGCAGTGTGAGCTGTTGGAGGCGGGAGTAATCTCCAGCGACTCGTGTTTATGCATAGTGATTTTGCTGTTTCCTCTTCGTTTACAGCTCTCACATCAGACGGATTTCTGTGGCCCGGAGGTAGCACGTTGATTAAAATACATTCACACAATTTTGTAAGGCTAAAATATGTTATCTTTTTCAGTTTTCTGGTTTTATTTCATTTCCAGGTTTTTGGCTGTCAAGCATTAATTGCCTTGCAGGACAATGAAGTCGTTTTTGTCGATTTGCTCAAGAAATTTGGCTTTTATTAATCTTTTCCGCAGTGGCAGTCAACGTAATTGAAACGAAGAGTTTCATTTCACACTATTGGCTAGTGTCAACTGTTCGCTTAATTACAAGCACCGGTATTTATCTTCTGGCGCGTATGGCGTTATGCCGTAATAAAGAAGTGAACATGAGCTAATACAGTACTGGTACTCCAAGAAAATTTGCAGCCCGAAAATCACAGGGAAAATCGCAATATCAAATTGGGGCCCACTTCTTTGCGAATATGGACATATGAATGTTCACTTTTAGCCAAATTATGCATTTTAGTGTGGTTTAAGAAATTTTGGTGCTCTTGGAGTATCCTCTGATGTCCTGTTTCGTTTACTACTTTATGGAAGATCTCTCTATGCTATTCCCAGGTACGAACTTATGGGCTTCCAACGTCATCGGATCTGCGCACGCGCAGTAACGTCGTTCTTTCGCGCTCTTTGCTGAAACGAATTTTAACAGGTCGCGGGAAAATATTGCGAATAGTTGTTGAAAAGCGTTACCTTCATAGTAAATTTCATTTTACCCAAGATGGATTATGTTACATGTGCTAGAGTCTCGCTTAACACTTCGAGGGCCAAGTCACTGAGGAGAATTTCGAGCGCAGAAGACCAGACATTTATGTCATTATTAAAAATTTACTGGCTCATTTGTGTGATGTATATTAAAGTGTAACACATGCAAAAATGACCAATATTATATGTCAAAGCTTAGCTTTTGTTGTAGCTACTCTATGTATATTAATTTAAACCATTAACTTTTCGTATTTGCGTATTCGCGCTACTGAACAGTGATGTTGATATTGGCTAACTGCTTCACGTGTTCTATGCTCTGAACATCTGCTATCATCTTCCGCCGAGATCTCGTGAAATGAGCGATGATTGGTTTATTAAAGCGCATCACGATCTCGATTTAAGTGCTTCGGAAACGTGCCGTGTTTGCTGGAATTCAAATACAGGGTGATTCACGAAGATATGCAAATATTTTAATATATTATTCTACAAGTAAATCTAAAGAAAGAAGTTCATATAAACTTAGGTTCGCAAATGTTTAGTTAGAGAGTTACGGCTCATAAAAGATTTTGCCTGAAATTTAGCAACTTCGCTAATATGAAGCCATCGCAAAACTGTTTGAGATTAAAGTAAAGCACGATTTCAATTTATTTTGTTGTTATTGGTGTGGCGAATCTAATGAAACATGTCCCAGACGTGTATCTGCAGTAGTTTTGCAGAACATCCAGGGAAGCAAATTTTATTATACAAGTAAATTTGTTTACTTTGCATCAAGAATGTAGGAACGTTTATGTTGTTGTTAGCAACCGTTAGTGAGTTGTTTCAGTCGCTTCGTAACCTTGAAACGAGTTAGTTTTCTGTATTGTTCAGTGAAAGAACATAATAACAACGGTGTATTTAAGTGAAACTACGTAGTAACTGTTGTAGTTTGTAGATTATTTATAGGATGACTTTCAAACTTACGACAGAGGAATACGCCGATATGGTGTTTGTGGAAAATGTGATGGTAATGCTACGACTTTAGTTAACGACTTTAGTATTAGTATACGACGTATCTCTCAACGATTAAGCATTTCACAATCTAAGGTATGGCATACAGTGAATTACAATAATCTGAATCCTTACCATAAACAAAAAGTGCAACATTTACATCCGGGTGATCCTGCCCTTCGCTTGTAGCTGTGCTACTGGTTAAATACAAATCGTCAGTTACACAAATACATTTTATTTACTGAAGAGGCACAGTTTACTCGAGATGGTATAAACAATTTACATAACGAGCACCTATGGTCTGAAGCAAACCCACATGCAACACTGCAACGCAATTTCCAGCAGCGATTTACTACAAATGTGTGGTGTGGTCTAATCAACACACACTTTATTGGACCATTCATTTTACCAGGACATCTAACTGGCGAGACGTACTTACAATTGCTTCAAGAAGAAATGCCCTGCCTGCTCGAAGATGTTCCACTAGCTACGCGATTGCAAGTGCGCCTCCACATTTCGCCAACGCCGTTACTACACACTTAAATGAACATTTTCCCCAGAAATGAATTGGCCGTGGTGCTACACGTCTGTGACCACCCAGATCGCCCGATTAAACACCAATGGATTTTTGTGTATGGGAATGGATGAAAGACATAATTTATGAGGACAAAGTCAATGCACGTGAGGAATTACTTGCTCGCATTATGAATGCAATAGACAAAACTAAGAGCAACCCTGTGAAACTTAAACGAGCAACAAAATCTGTTCATACACATGCAGCCAAACGCATTGAACTCGATGGAGATATTTTTGAATATTTATTGTGAATTATTGTGAAATTGTATGTATACTGTACAACTTCCTTAACACTGAGCTTTGTTTGTTCCGGTTTAACGTGAATTCACGTGTGCTATGGTATTAATAAAAGCAGCTTATCTGACACATTCATACAGTTTTAGTTAACGATATTACCATCATTTTTTCAAAATTAAATTTTCCACAACTTCTGTTGGAAACTTTGTGCAGTTGTTTGGAATGTAAAAAAAAAAACAAATTGGGCCAAGCAGTTAAAAAATTAAAAATTTTACGAAATACTTCTTTGCTTCTCTGGATGCTCTGGAAAACTACTGCAGATACGCGTTCGGGACATACGAGTATTTTATTAGCTTCACCAGATCAGTAACAAAAAAGTATACGTACATCGTGCTTTACTTTAACCTCGTACGGTTTTGCGATGGCTTGACGTTGCTAAATTTCAGGTAAAATCTTTTACTAGCCGTACGGGGCAGACAACATATAAACATCGGAACTTGTCACATCCGTACAATGCATAATGCCTGTGTAAAGGCGTTGCAATGTGTAGGTGAAGAAGCACCTGAATATCTGGCCAGTATTTGCTACTGTTTTGACGGTAGGCCTGTTCACTGATTCAGTTCAACGTTAACATTAAACATCACATGTTTCTGAAGCATACAACCATCAGGTCACTTACTTTACGATCTTCTGGCGACAGGGTTTTGGTGCAGTGGAATGGTATTCCTTGTTACTTTCTTATTCATACAGGTCTAAAAAAGCATTCTGCTGCTGTTGAGTTCAAATCCTACAGGGTCATTGTGAATGTTTTAAAAAATCTGCAATGAAAGCAGACCTTCATTTCATAAGTTCATCTGCAGAACTTTCCAGTGAGTTCATACAATGTATTTAAAGCGAAGCACCTTTGATTCACAAGTTGCTTACAGAAACAGAAACATACTTAAAACCATTCTGGCTAGTGTTTTGAAGGTATTGACTTGAGAAACATACTTAAAACCTTTTTGGCTAGTGGTGTGAAGCTTTTAGCTTGAGAAATACTGAGAGTATTTTATGAACTCTTTACACTGATAATACGCTTTCTCTTGAACAGCTAGTTGTTAGTGGGCAAGTAACTGAACAGCTTAACATACTAGAGAACGTGGCAGGTTGTTGTTTCTAAAGAATTCCCAAAATCATTACATCACAGCTTGCAAACATGTCATAGAAAAGACGCACTTATTAAGTGAACCACTTCAAAGCTGTAGGTTTTTAGAGCCCATTGAAAGAATAAAGAGCAGAAGCTGCAGTGACATGCTAAAGGTTGGAAAAATGACGGTGTTTGATGTCCGGCAAAATACTTAATAGACGAATGGAAGATTCTGTAGTTTGAAAAAGATGATCCAGCTTTAGATAATAAAGGTATTGACAATTACTGGCAACTGAACATCTCCAAAATAAAATCATCATTCATAGTGTTAAACTATTTAAATGTTTCAGAGCTTGTTAAGACGAAACTTGTTAAGGCTTCTCTTACTTAGTCCGATGGAAATGTAGACATAAAGAGAGGATATTCCATTTCCAAGGACATATTAGGAGAAGATAAGGCAGTGACCACTGAAAGATTTTTAAAGTGTCGTGACTGCGAGGAATGCTTTGGGAATATAACCCCATTTTCTTTCTTTGCCTATTGACTTTCAGCTCATTAGATATGGACAGCAAGCGCATGCAAATTATACTGCTTATAAGAAAGAAATTGAAAGAAAAAGATAATGTGACTTAGAAGAAAAGCAAAAAGAGTAAAAAAAAAAAAAAAACAAACTGAAGGCACCTTGGAGAGGAGATTAAAAAGATGAATAACATGAAAAGCTCAAATGACAGCAAATTTACTCAGGGTGTACTTGAGGGTGTGCAAATCATGAAGGCAGAAGAAAGGGTGAAAGAATGGGAGATGAACTCGTTCAGCTAAATTCTGAGAAAAGAAAATCTAGTATGATTACTTCGTTTTTTTGCTAAGATTCCTAAGAAACAGTAATCAAAAAATATTTTGTTGAGCTTTTCCAGTATTGAAGTGGAAAATATTGGTTGTAAAAATGTGATGTAGATTTTGTTTGTGAATTACATTGGCCAATAACGAATTACTGATACTGAATTGCTAATGTACCTGCAAAAGGATGGCCATACCCCATCCAGTATCACAACAGAGAAATTTGTAATATTCTTAACTGTCATTTTTGGTAGGATATTATAAACAATGAAAACAATTCATTTGTGCCATATCTGTTCCATGAAATAATTTGTCACCTTTTTAAAATATTTTGTACCTTTCTGACCTTTTCCAAGTGCCACCATGGCCCCTCACCCTGTCAATGGGAAAATTATGTTTCAATTGCGTGGTTTCTTGCACAAAATGAATTGCTGGTCATGGTATTACTCACAAGAAAGACTAGGTGATGATTTAAATCATATTTTGATGTTGATGTTGAGTTGCACGATCAAGTTGGGGTATCTTCAGAGCTTATTTTGAGGACGTAACAGGGGAGTTTCTCATGATAGAAACATATACTTTTCATGGATATTGGGTACCATCTACTGCATTTCCAATGTGTAAACCACAATATTATGCTCTATCAGCTATTTTTGCCTTTCAAGGAATATTATAATCATAACTGACCTCAACATTTGCATTGGTTGTGTGAATATGTTGGTAATGTTTCATGTTTCACACTTGGGGAGCAGTAGGATAAAGCATAAAGTGAGTAACGAATTAATATAAATTGTGAAGTCCTGGTGAAATGGCTAGTAAGAAAGCATTCCTGTTAAGTAATGGTTATTATTCAGCAGTGCAGGGTTTTTTTTTTTTTTTTCAGTGGAGGAAGATAGTTGTTATCGAGAAGTTCGTGAACATTAGCCGATATCTGAACAACTGGGATCTCCAGAGTTTTTATTTTCCACCGCATAAATTTATTCATCAAAGCACTGGAAACTTAAGAGAAAAATTTTCTGTGCCCACCAAGGGATGACATCTCTTTTGTGAGCACGAGTTGGGGCATGGGACTGGTGCAGCAAACTGGAAAGTAGGAGTAGTAGATCTTTGCACCGCTAGGTGGCGAGAGCTGCATATCTGATGAGCCAGTGCGCGGAGTGGCATTCAGCTGGGAGGACGTGTTCCGTGTCCACAGTGATTTCCGTAATACTCTGTGTTTGGTGTGTGGCGATTTTACGATGGATCCGCGAACAGAACAGCGCATGTGTATCAAATTCTGTGGGAATCTCGGGAAAAGTGCTACGGAGAACCTTGCAATGATTCAACAAGTGTTTGGGGGACAGAGCATGGGCCGTAAGCATGTGTTTGAGTGGCATGCTCAGTTCAGGACGGCCGTACAGGCGTCGAAGATGATGCTCACACTAGAAGGGCCGTTAGCTGCGCAACGCCAGACATTGTTGCCAAACTTCAACAACTGGTTCGTGCGGATCGACGTCGAACCATTCAAGACCTTGCAGGTGAAGTGGGTATTGGTTATGGAACATGTCAACGAATATTGACTGATGAATTGGGCATGCATCGTGTCGCCACAAAATTTGTACCAAGGATCTTGACTGCCGATCAGAAGGCACGGCGTGTTGAAGTGTGCACAGATCTTTGTCAGACTGCATCTGATGATGCAACCTTCTTGAAACAGGTTATCACTGGCGATGAGAGTTGGATTTACAGTTATGACCCAGAGACAAAGCAATAATCGTTCCAGTGTAAGAGCCCAGGCTCTCCAAGACCCAAAAAGGTGAGACAGGTGAAGAGCAAAGTGAAGAGCATGATCATCGTTTTCTTTGATACAAAGGGAATAGTGTACAAAGAATTCGTCCCCCCCAACCAAACAGTGAATTCCTCTTACTACTGTGGCGTTTTACGATGGCTCCTTGAAAAGTGTGGCGACGACAGCCCGAACTTTGGCGTCAAGGGAACTGGCTGCTGCATTATGACAACAAGCTCTGTCACACGTCCTGGCTCACCAGGACCTTTTTGACAAAAAACAACATGGTGGTTGTACCCCACCCACCGTACTCGCCAGACTTGTGACTTCGCGCTATTCCCAGAACTGAAACTCAAGTTGAAAGGCCGTCGGTTCGACACTCTAGAGAGGATGCAAGAAGCATTTCTGGCAGTGATAAACATCCTCAAAGAACAGGACTTCCAGAAAACGTTTGACGAGTGGCAGAAGTGCTGGGACTGGTGTGTACGTGCTGATGGGACCTAATTCGAGGGTGATGGTGACCATTAGTCCAAAGGTAAGGTTTCCAACAGATGGCAGCACCAGTCCCGAAATCTTTGGATAGCACCTCATATGTGCTTGGCCATCCCTTTCGTTGCTTCAGGTCAGTCTTTCTACTATTCTTTTTTTCTCTCTGCCTTTCTGATTGATACCTTCTTGGTAGTGATTGTGCTTGGGTCTGGCCTGTATTTTGGACACTCGTTTTCTTACCTTATGGCCTTCTACAACTTTTCATTGTTGATTACATGTCTCCTTATTGGATTTGACTTGCTACTTCCTTTTTTAAATTTTGCAGAAGCACAGATCATGCAGGAAAGGTTGCCCATTACCGCCTATATTGTACCTTTGTGTCATTCTCTCTTTGCAGCCTTCTTTCTTGCAACAGTTCTATTCCCAAAACCCAACACTGTAGCCATGCAGGGATCATCAAGTACCCGCCTGATGGTAGCCACTTGACTAAACAGGGATTGCACTGTTGGTGTCTGGACTGGAAACTCGCTACAAAAACTAAGGAGTATTTGCCCATCATGGCTGGGGCATAGGGATTTTGGGAAACAGTTTACTCGCCAGGTAACCATTGCTGTGGCTTGGTGGCACCCATGGGGAGAGCCCCTATTTGGACTCGGATGATTCACACATGAAGCGAATTAAACTTTTTCTGCTGGTGGCTGCATGACCCCAATTGTCTCTTCTGAAGCTAAGGCACATTACAATGTGGAGAGTTATGACCCCAAAATGTTCCCTTCACTTGCTGCACAATGGGAAGAACATAGAACTCAGAGACAGTACCTGATTTGTTCTAGGATGAACAGGGATTCCTTTTTTACTACAAAGCTACTGTTCTTCATTGAGCACCTCAAGGATAGGTTTTGGAAAGTGGCAGTGATTTCAAAACTGGAAAGTGGCTCTGTTATGCTTAAAACAGGCTGCCCTGGTCAGTCATGGGGGCCACTTGTATGCGACAAGCCGAGTGGCATTCCCATTGCTATAACCCTTATAACCCTCTGAATATAGCGCAGAGTATTATTTTTCACCAAGATCTTCTTTTGCAGACTGATGACAAGTTGTATGCGACCTCGAAGTGACAAGGTGTGCATTTTGTGCATCATTTCCAGTGGGGACCAAAAGACAACAATGTGTGTGAAGGATCCTTCATCTTGGCCTTTGAAGGTGACTTGTTGCCTGAGAAAGTGAAGGTGACAGCATATCACTGCAATTCCTCCTCCCCATGCAGTGCTACAAATGCATGCGATTTGGACACATCTTTGCATTGCAATGCCAGCTCCATCTGTAGGGATTGTGGACATCAGTTGCACACAAATGCTCCTTGTGCAGCACCCCCCTCCCCCCCACCTCCCATCTGCATCAACTGTGGAGAGCACCATCACCCCAGTTCACATGGTAAACCGTTTTCAAACGAGGAAAAAATCCAGGAATGCTAGATCCTTGACCACCCCACAAGGGCAAGAAGAAATACAATCAACTACAATCTATATGTATGATGATGATGTACGCTACTGCTATGATGACATCATCCTCTTTAGTGAGTACCATATCCCCCATTTTCTTCTTTGTGTGGTCCTCAGGGCTGCTCAACTACTACAGCCACTCCCCTGGTGGTAGACAGTTCAACTCCTCCTACAGCTTCCTTCACACACCCTTTAGGAGTGTCAACTCCCTATATGCTAGGGATGTCAGTCCCCAGCCCCCTAGCAGACTACACCCACTGCCCTGGTGGTTGGGGTCCTCCTCCTGCTACTGCTTCCCCCATAGCCCCTTTGGGAGCATCAACTCCCTACTGGCAAGGGCTGTCTGTCCCCAAATCCCAGAAATCCCAGCTGGATAAGCAACTCCCTTCTCTGACACTCCTTAGCAGGGGTCCCTCAGGATGCTCCCTTCCCAGGATTCTGCTGATCTGCAACAGGATGCTAGCCGGTGGCTGAAGGAGCTATAGGTTACAGGTCATAGGACATTGCATTCCTCCTTTGTTCCAGAACCTGTGGCAGACAAGCCATTGCAGAAGTCTAAATCATCTAATGGAAGAAGAAGAAGAAGCTCTCCAAAAAGATGGAGATTCTGATGGCCCTCATGCTGCCATAGCCCATATGTTGCACCTCTGTATCTGGTGGTCCTTACAGCCCTGGACCACCTCACACCCGGATTTTGAACAAATGTATATTGATGGTGTATCTTCATAACTAGTGGCAACAGGTAGTACTGCGGCATGGTCTGTCTTGTTGGTCCCTTCACACCCCACAGGATACTGATAGTGTGATTCTCTAGTGTAACTGTAGCAGTTTTTCCGCAAGTTGGCTGAGCTACTCTTTTGTGTGCTTTCCCAGTTTTTTGTACCAACCTCCAGGAAACTTGTTTCTCAGCAATGCGGACCCTTACCCTCTGCAGCTTTGGGGGCTAGTTTAATAATCACACTGACTCTGAAAGAGCATTGGATGGTGTTTGCACATACATTGTGGTCTCTATCTACAGTAAACATGGGCCACTCAGTATGACTTTGGAGGCTGTGGGCGTCCATGTGAAGACATGTGTAATGTGTCTTTCCCTCCTGAAGATTAAGTGTCCCAGAATGTGTTATCTGCACTGTTTTCTCAGCTACTGCGACCCTTCCTAATATTTTTCAGGGTGGAACTGTGACCACTGGCCAAGGTAATTTGACCATTCAATTTACTGCCAAGGTCTTCTCCCATTCATCCATTGGAGAGTCCATTGTGACATGTGTGACAGTGATCATTTCCTGATTGTTTTGCCCCCCCTCCCTCCCCCTGGGTGTGACTTGCATGGGCGTCCACGTAGATGGCTGATTGGGATGCTTTCACTGATGCCATCATACTTTTTCGCCCCAGAACATAGAGGTATCGATACAACTATCCAGAGCACAACTGTAGCTATTCTGTTGACAGCTGACTCAGCGATCCCCTCTTCTTTGGGATCCCCCCATCAGAAGACAGTAGCTCGGTGGATCCCTGAAATCGCCTAGGCCATTTGAGATTGCAGGCAGGCTCCATAATGCCAAAAGTAACATCCACCCATGGAGCACCTCACTGCCTTCAAACAGCTCCGTGTCCAAGTCAGTAACCTCATAGAACAACAGAAGGAGAATGCTGGGAGTGGTATGTTGCTACCTCTCCTTCACAGGTGTGTGCAAAGATACAATGCCTTTATGGACACTAGTACCTCGTGGGTGTACGTGGTGCCTCTGTGGACGCTAGTTTCTACACTGATGCAGACAATGTTGCTGAACATTTTGCTTTTATTTATGCTTCAGCTTCTGCATCTGGGATTTATCAGCCTGCATTTGGTGTCCTCAAACAGAGGGTAGAGTGACTTTCCTTACCATTTACTGTATGTCCTCTGGAACCATATAACACTCCATTCAGTGAGTGGGGATTCCTCAGTGTCCTAGCCCTTTGCCCCGACGTTGCTCCAAGTCCAGACCACACTTACAGACAAATGCTCAAACATTTATCACTGGATTGCCAATATCACATCCTTCCCATTTACAGCTGTATCTGGGATGAATGTTAGTTCCTGTCTCAGTGGTGAGAAAGCATGATCATCCTAGCACCGAAACTGGGTAAATTCTCCCTTGAGATAGACAACTATCGCCTAATTAATCTCACTAAGGTTCTCTGCAAGTTGCTCGAATGTATGGTGAGCTGGGAGCTGTGTTGGTACCTTAAGTCTTGGGGTCTTTTGGCTCCATCCCACAGTGGTTTTCGACAAGGCTATTCTACTGCTGACAGTTTGACTGCCTGGAGTGTGGTATTCTGTCACCTTTTTCCCAGCATCAACAGCTTATCACTGTCTTGTTTGACTTGCACAGGGCTTATGACACAACATGGCATCACCAAGTCTTCTTTACCCTCCATGACTGGTGTCTCTGGGGCCAACTACCAGTTCTTGGAACTTCTTGCATTGGCTTTTTTTCCAAGTTCAAGTTGGTGCTCTTCCAGCTCTCCTCATATACAAGAGAATGCGGTCCCACAGGGCTATTCAGTGGCTTTCAATGGTTCTAGCTGCAGCAGTGGTGTCTACGGTGTCACCCTTCCTTTAAGTTGACGACTTTCACATGTACTATTGCTCCTCAACTGTGGGTGTTGCTGAACGCTGATTGTAGAGTGCCACATGAAAGGTGTGGTCCTGGGCTCTCAGTCATGGTTTCTGGTTTTACGCCATCAAGATATTTCGTGCGCTTATGTCACTGTCATAGTATTCATTCCTAACTGTAACTCTACCTCAACGACCAAATGCTCAATGTGGTGAAGTCTCATCGTTCTTTGGCATTTCTCTTTGATGCCCAGTTGATATAGCTTCCTCATCATTGCCAACATAAGTGAACATACTGGTCACACCTTAATACTCTTCCCTGTATCAGGAACACCAGCTGAGGTGGAGACTGCTCCACACGTTTGTGGCTCTGCATCTGCATTTACATCTACATAGATACTCCGCAAGCCACCGCATGGTATGCAGCTGAAGGTACACTATACCACTACTAGTCTTTTCCTTTCCTGTTTCACTCGCAAACAGAGAGGGAGAAACGAGTATCTATAGACCTCCTTATTAGCCCTTATTTCTCGTGGTCCTTATGCACAATGTATGTTGGCGGCAGTAGAATAATTCGGCAGTCAGCTTCAAATGCCAGTGTTCCTCTGAAAGAACGTCGCCTTCCCTGCAGTTGTTTCCACTTGAGTTCTCGTCGCATCTCCATAACCTTACATGTTGTTCGAACCTGTAAAAAATCTAGCTGCCTGCCTCTGAATTGCTTTGATGTTCTCCTTCAATCCGACCTGGTACAGATCCCAAACACTCAAGCAGTATTCAAGAATAGGTCGCGCTAGCGTCCTATATGCAGTCCGCTTTATAGATGAACCACACCTTCCTAAAATTCTCCCAATGGACTGAAGTCGACCATACACAGTCTCTGCCACAGTCCTCACATGCTCGTTCCATTTCATATAGCTTTGCAATGTTACACCGAGATATTTAAACGACATGAACGTGTCAAGCAATACAGTACTAATGCTGTTTCAGAACATTATGGGTTTGTTTTTCCTACTCATCCGCATTAACTTATATTTTCCAACATATAGAGCTAGTTGCCATTCATCAAATCAACTAGAAATTTTATGTAAGCCCTCTTGTATCTTCCTATAGTCACTCGAATTCGACACCTTACCGTTTACCACAGCATCATCAGCAAGCAGCCGCAAATTGCTGCCCGCCCCGTTCGCCACATCTGTATATAGAGAACAACAGCGATCACATCGCACCTCCCTGGGGCACTCCTACCGATACCTTTGCCTCTGCTGAACACTTATCGTTGAGGACAAAATACTGCGTTCTACTACTTAAGAAGTCTTCGAGCCACTTACGTATCTGTGAACTTAGTTCATATCCTCATACCTTCGTTAACGGCCTTCAATCGGGCACCGTGCCATACACTTTCCGGAAATCTAGAAATATGGTATCTACCTGTTGCTCTTCATCCATAGTTCGCAGTATAACTTGTGAGAAAAGGGCATGCTGACTTTCGCACGAGTGATGATTTCTAAAACCATGCTGATTCACAGACATAAACTTCTCAGTCTCAAGGAACTACATTCGAACTGAGAATATGTTCAAGGATTCTACAGCAAACAGAAGTTAGATCAATTAGATGTAATTTTGCGGGTCCATTCTTTTACCTTTCCTATATACAGAAGTCACCTGCGCTTTTTTCCATTCGCTTGCGACTTTATGCTGGACAAGAGATTTACGATAAATGCAAGCTAGGTAAGGAGCCAATGTTGTAGGATACTTTTTGTAAAACCGAATCGGGATTCCAACCAGACCTGGTGACTTATTTGCTTACAAATCTACAATGTTCTGATCCTGTCAGGTCTTGATTATGGGATCCTGGAGTATGGCTCAGCATCGCCTTCAGCATTGTGGTCTAATTTACGGCAGGTGCGTTTGGGCCAACTGTATGAGCAGCCTACTCGTGGGGGCTGGCGTCACTACCCTACACATCAGGCCCTAACAACTGCTGCTCAGCTATGCAATACACATTCGCTGCTGCCCTGAACATACAAACTACCACGTCCTTTTTCCTGGTGGAGTGATATACCTCCAATAACAGAGACTAACGTCTAGAGTCATGATCATAGTTTGCATACAGAATCTCTGCTCTGAACTCTATCTTTCCATACTGTCTCCTCTTGTCAGGAAGAAATCGTTTGCGACCCCATGGTGCGTAACCTGTCGTCAGATATGCCTCAACCTCTCCTTTGTACTGTAAGACCGTATGGCTTTTCGCCACCTGCTCCTGGACGTTCTTGACGCTTTTCTGGGCTCAGAGTGGTATACACTGGTGGCCTTATGGCTGTAGCGTATCGACTGTATTTGATCAAAAAGTACACCATGGCAGAAGTGAGTTGCAATAGAATCAACCACTGACAGGCAACAATGTTATGCATTGTGAACCAAAAGACGGCCAACAGGCGTTGTGAAGCAGAGCCAGCTGGGTGCAGAAGGACGGAATCCTTTGGTCACTTGCCACCATGGAAGTGTTTCGTGTTCACACCTTAAGCCCTAAACGAACATCGTCTGGAGCGTACAATTAATCAGCCATTCATGTACTGAAATATTCTCATCTCCGTATCACAGCCTACACCACGAGCCTGTGACATCTGGAGCGACATCCTGAAATGCATTTCAGGATCCACTGTTCGACCACGGGACAAGTAGCCTGCCCTGAGTCACGAAAGCACCTGCCATTGGAGCAGAGAGCCGCCCGCTCGCTGGATGGAGGTCACTGCCATCTCCACAGAACTGTCAGCTGCGCTGTCACCACGGTCCAGCTGGAGATGTCACTGACCTCGGCATTCAAGTGACGCCACGCTCGGCCTCGCTCTTTGCGCTGTCCACTGTTTCGCTTGAGAGGCAACTGGATGCCTCCACAAAGCTTTTCCTGATGTTCTACAGCCAAAGGCCGGAATAAATAAGTTAATTAAAGAAACTACTATCGTCCTGATGTCTCATTTCACTCTCCATTGATGATAATCGATGGATCATCTAACACTGGTGTCAGATCATTGATGTCGCCTTCTTAGAGCAAGAATCTAAACATACAGCTTATGGTACCGTGAGCCCAAAAACTCTGATTGTATATTGATCATGGAGAGAACGTTTGATGGTCGTGCAGTTTGTAAAGTAGATTTTATTGTGAACAGAGAACCAGTGGATTACTCTAGTTTTAGTGGTAATGGAAGTCACGATTGGTTAGTGCCTGTTAGATGCGCACAGTGTAACCTTGAGGGCCACTCAGCGCCACGTATGAAATCAGTTCCAGTATAATGTTATACATGTAATCATTGGGGGCATATGACTAGGCAATGCCGGGAGTTGAGGTGGCTCATGATTAGACGTAAGAATTAAGTTCATGTATTTTGTTTCCTTGTCTTGTGAGTGTTAGTTCTCAAAATGAGTGTTGTCAACGACAAAACTTCGACAGAAAAAGAGACGAAAAGTGTGTAAGAGCCGTAAGCAGAACGCATATTGTTAGAAAAGGTAGCACAATTAACAGCGGATAGTACAGAACTGAGCGGGTTAGTGGAATTGCGGTTGTCACGATGGGATGTAGATTTGTCAGTCGCATGTGTAATTGCTCCTTTTTCTGGTAAGGCAACCGAGGAAGTGCAGGCCTTTGTTGGAGAACTTGGAATTTGACTGAAATGGGAGGTTGGTCTGTTCAGCAATTATTGAGCGTTGCAAGAGTGAGACTAACAGGGGGAGCTAAAATTAATGTAGGGCATACAGAAGCTCTTAAGGAAGCCACAATATTCGAAAAATTTAAAGAAGGGTTTATTCAGAGATATACAAAAGGAAATAGTGCTAGACACTAGACGGAACAATTAGGGGTAGTAACTATAAGAAATACAAAAACTGTGGAACAATCTGCGGATAGGATAAGGAAAATTAATCGATATACTTCTGAATTAGGACAGGATGCTGCAGTCGATGAAATTATTTTGCAAGAATCTGAACAGAGGGCGCTCGATGCTTATTTAAGAGGGTTGCACATGGAAATGTCAAGACACACATGAACATGGGGTCCGATGGATTTACCCAAGCAGTGCGGTAAGATATAGTGTGAGGAGATCGGTTTGTCAAGTGGAATGCAGGGTAAACGGACAGTGTTTGCAATTAGTATAAAATGTTTCAGGATGGACGAATGGAGCACGTAAGGAGGCAGTGCCACCAGCTGCAGGATGATGTGAATAACGTAAGAGGAAGTAATAGTTTTGCAAGTAGAGAGCTGGGGTTTGTCAAGTGGAATGCAGGGTAAACGGACAGTGTTTGCAATTAGTATAAAATGTTTCAGGATGGACGAATGGAGCACGTAAGGAGGCAGTGCCACCAGCTGCAGGATGATGTGAATAACGTAAGAGGAAGTAATAGTTTTGCAAGTAGAGAGCTGGGGAAGAATAAGATGTTAAATGCCAATGGGAACCCTAGGTCCACATACAGTCATTCCCAGTACGATTGGATGCTACGAAATCGTATGTGGAGGTGGATTGTGTGATGAGGGGAATAGTAGGAAAAAAGGGTTACAGGATATTGTTGGACACAGGGGCTCATATGTCAGTCACCTGTAATGGTCTGGAGAAACGTAATCAATGGGACTCACCATGGCACAGGCTGCGTGGAATGGGGGATAAAGATGTCATACCATTAGGCTCAGTGTACATAGACTTTTGCTTGGATACAGTTCAATTTGAACTATGTTTAGACATTGTGCCACACGTGAGTGAGAACTACAACATAATTCTAAGATTACATTTGTTATATCAGCGTTGTGTCATAATCTATCTTCAGCAACATAAAGTGGAACTTGACGGTGAAATGTCACAGTTAGGTGAAGCCATTGCCAGTGTAGCGATGTCGCAAGGCAAGTCTTTCTTGAAAGATGAACCGATTAAACTGTGAACGATCACACTAAGACTTGATTCACACGATTGCGTACCTAACGGTAGGAATTTTGTGTGCGGTGGAATCGTTAGAAGAGAATGAAGTATTGGATCAGATGGATTGCTTAGTTAAAAGAGATATTGTACGCACAGAAGAAATAAAGAGTGAAAAGAATGTACCTGTTTCTAGAGATAATTTTAGCGCAGAGGACATAAGATTAACAAAGGAGTTGTTAATCGCTCATATGGACATCCTGGAGCAAGAACAATGGGACACGAGGGGTATGAGTTATGGACAATCGCCGGGCGCCAGTGAAACTGCATTACGAGGAAAATTGGAGCCGCTAGAGGGAAGCAATAGCGGACAGATGGAGAAATTACTTTTGGAATTTAAGGATTTATTTTTTCCAAAAGGGCCATTACCTGCTACTAATATTACACAGCTCCGCATACCAAAGGGAAATGAATCACCAGTCTGCCGAAAACCATACAGAATATCTACGTACTTGCTGCAAATTTTGAAGGAATTTATCGATCAACAGCTGAAAGATGGAATAATTGAAGAAAGTAATAGAGCATGCGAGGGGGGGGGGGGGGAGGGGCAGGAACAGTCGTGATGTCAAAAAAATTAACGGATGGAACACGAAAATACAGGTTTTGTTGCGATTACTGATATTTTATGCGAAAACAGTAACAGACGCCTACCCTTTGCCAAACGTCACAGAATCCTTGGACCATTTAGGGCAATGGAAATATTTTTCAACAATGGATCTGAAGAGTGGTTATCACCAGACAGAGGTTGCACTGTAGGATCGACACAAGACAGCGTTTTCGGCACCCTGGGGAAACTACCAATTCAGAAGAACGCCCTTGGGTTTAAAAAATGCACTTGCAACGTTTCAGAGCTTATTGTATTGAGTACTCATAGTTTTAAAACCACAGCAATGCTTAATGTATCTCGTTGACATAATTGTCAAAATGGCTCTGAGCACTGTGGGACTTAACAGCTGTGGTCATCAGTCCCCTAGAACTTAGAATTACTTAAACCTAACTAACCTAAGGACATCACACACATCCATGCCCGAGGCAGGATTCGAACCTGCGACCGTAGCAGTCGCGCGGTTCCGAACTGCGCGCCTAGAACCACGAGACCACCGCGGCCGGCACATAATTGTCAATGAGAGTGATATGGAGCAGCATATGCAGCGGTTAAGGGAATTATTCCCAAAATTAAAAGCAGGTAAGTTAACATTGAGTACAGAAAAGTGTAATTTTGTGATGGAAGACGTAGCTTACCTAGGTAATATCACAAGTAAAGATGGGGTGAAGACAGACCCTAGATTAATTAGAGCTGTGCCTGAATTTCCAATACCAGAATCAGTAAAGGAGTCGAGAACTATTAACGTCGGTTCGTAAAAGCATTTGTGGATACTGCCAGACTGTTGAAACAGTTGTTAAAAGGATACTAAATTTGTGTGCTCAGAAGAGTGTCAGCGTGCTTTTGAGGAGCTAAAACAAGCTTTAACATCGAGTCCGATATTGGTATTTCCGGATTTTAATAGATAACACAGCTCTACAAAATAAATTTTTTTTTTCTTTGCCAGGGAAGTTTGAACGAAAATGGGATATTGTTATGATACTCATTCCGAGTATATTTGTACTTTTTCCAAATTGGCTCTGGTTTTTGAGATATAGGTTATTTGTGGAAATGAGAGTTTCATGTGGATAATATCGACTGCAGGGTCCATATATGGTGTAATGTATTTGCTACCTGTTTTTTAATTAGTGATATTGTACTATCTTTATTAAACAATTGTGCTCAGGGAGTGCATCTGTGTGGTTGAGGATTACATCATGCAAACATCACACTGTCAGCATGTGTTCAGTCCTGTTGTGCGGTGCGTGTGTTGAAGATATTGAGGGTTGTGCAGATTTGAATTCGGCGGTACTCGACATTCATTTGTTGGCCGAGGTAATCCCCGCAACAGCCGATAGGTAGCGTTCAGTGTAAACAAGAAAAATGGAGATGGTCGAAAGTCACACACATGTGCAGTGCAGCTTCAAGGAGATAGAACCTTTTCATCGTGACGTAGCAAATAAGAGGTGAGTATTCATTTCACACAAAACAATTAATGATGTTTGTTGGATGTGATTGACATGCAAATACAAGAAAGTTCTGCATAATATGTAGTATTTGTGCAATTTTGTTTTAGGAAAACATGAGTTCTTCACGCCGTCTTTGCATGAACCATCCAGATGAGTTCTGCTACATTTGTGGTGAATACGTTCTTCAAAAGAACAGGAAGAATATCACTCCTTTTGTGAAGGAAGCGTATCTGGCATATTTCGGAATTAAACTTGGAGATCAAGACAAGGCGTGGGCACCCCATAAAGTTTGTAAATGCTGTGTGGAGTGCTTACGGCAGTGAACAAAACGAAAAAGGAAAAGCTTAAACTTCGGAGTGCCTATGGTATGGCGAGAGCAGAAGAACCATACAGATGATTGCTATTTTTGCATTGTTAATGTGAAAGGTTTTAATAGGTTCAAAAAACGAAAGTGGGAATATCCCGATTTGGAGTCAGCAAGAAGACTGGTGGTGCACAGCAACGATGTTCCTGTACCAACCTTCACAACATTACCCACGCTAACATCATCAGGTGACGATGTGCACGGCGAGGAATGTACAAGTAGTGGTTCGGAATACGAAGGACGTGAGACACAACCCCAGCAGTTCGACCAGAAGGAGGTCAGTGACTTGATACGAGAACTCAATCTTTCAAAGCAAGCATCAGAACTCTTAGCATCCAGGCTTAAGGAAAAGAACTGTCTTCATCCAAGTGTTAAAATAACAGCTTACCGGACGAGAGAAGAAAACCTTCTTCCATACTTCAACCAAGAAGAGGTTATAGTGTATTGCAGCAATATACCTGGACTTTTACTTGAATTGGGGCTGCCGGAATATAGACCAGAGGACTGGCGTCTCTTCATAGGCAGTTCCACTAGAAGTTTAAAATGTGTTCTCCTACACAATGGCAATCGTTACGCATCTATTCCAATTGCCCACTCAACAAAACTTTGTGAAGCATATGCTAACATCAAGATGGTTCTGCAGAAAATTCAGTATATGCAGCACCAGTGGTTGATTTGTGTTGATTTGAAAATGGTGAACTTCTTGCTTGGACAACAAAGTGGATACACAAAGCACCCATGTTTTATCTGCATGTGGGATAGTAGGGCAAAGCACGAACATTGGAAGCAGAAAACATGGCCTCCAAGGGAACATATGGCTGTAGGTGAAGCAAACATCATTAATGAACCTCTGGTTAGTAGGGACAAGATTGTTCTTCCACCATTACATATTAAGTTAGGACTAATGAAGCAATTCACCAAAGCTTTAGACAGAAATGGTAATTGCTTCACATACATCTGCAATACGTTCGCTGGACTCAGTAGTGAAAAACTTAAGGCAGGAATATTTGATGGTCCTCAAATTCGCAGGCTCATCAACGATACCAATTTTACGAGTGTCATGACTGTCACTGAAGCATCGGCCTGGAACAGTTTTGTCGCTGTTGTAAAATGTTTTTTGGGCAATCATAAAGCTCCCAATTACGAGGAACTGGTCAAAAACATGCTCACTAACTTTCAAAACTTAGGAGCTAACATGAGCATAAAATTGCACTTCCTTCACAGCCACTTGGATCGATTTCCTCCTAATCTAGGTGATTTCAGTGAGGAACAAGGAGAGCGGTTCCATCAAGATATGAAAGGAATAGAGGAAAGATATAAAGGAAGATGGGACAGGCATATGATGGCAGATTATTGCTGGAATCTGCAACGTGACTGTTCTGAAGAGACCTATAAAAGGAAAGCGTGCAGCAAGCGGTTCGTCATGGACGGAAAATGATATACTTATAGAGAAACTTTTCAATTATGTTTTATACGTGGACAAATGCCTATCAGGTTTTCATAGAAGCTATTTATAAAGATTATTTTCTTTTTTCATTGTAGTTTGTAGTGCTCGAGTTCAGTATTAGCAACTTTTTTAATTTTTTGAATAAATCATGCATTATCTCAAAAACTAGAGCCAAACTGCATAAATGGTTGCTATATTCGTCCTCAGCACCACTAACCCATCCTAAAGCCACTCAAATATCCTTGGCAAGAAAATGAGTGTTGACCAGTGTAATTTGTCTTGTCATGTGATGCATCAAACCATGCCCTTGGCTGTGAGTTGTCACAAGAAGTAGAAGGCGTAGAACATCCGGTAGTTTACACATCAAGACAACTAAATTCTGCAGAAAGAAATTATTCCACAATGGAGAAAGAGATGGTAAGCCTTATTTATGGAAACACGTATTTCAAATGTCACCTATACAGTAAAAATTTTAGAATAATAACAGATCATTCAGCATTAATATGGTTGATGGGGTTAAAGGGTCATTCTAGTAGGATGACGCGATGGGCAGCAAGACTAAGTGAATTTGGTTTCAAAATCATGCATACACCTGGGAAGAAGCACAGAAATGCGGATGGCTTAAATAGAAAAGTAGCGGTGTTACATATTGGAGGTAATGAGCATAAGGAATGATAAACTGCATAGAGAGCGGATGACGAATTGAGCAGTATTTCAGACAGTCACAGTTTTGTATGCAGGATGGGTTGCTATGCAGAGAAACCAAGTTGGGATCTTGGGTATGGTACCATCGAAGCTAAGGAATAGTGTGTTCAGGAAGCTCATGATCACATATTAGTGGGTCTTGGGGGTTGCATATCAACCGACAGAAGTGTAGCAGAAAGGCATTGGTGGAGGAATAGGCAGATGGACATAATTCAGTATATGGGGAATTGCAGACAGTATGCACAGAGAGCGGATTTGTGTCGAAAAAAAAATTGTTCAAATGTGTGTGAAATCTTATGGGATTTAACTGCTAAGGTCATCAGTCCATAACCTTGCACACTACTTAACCTAAATTATCCTAAGGATAGACACACACACCCATGCCCGAGGGAGGACTCGAACCTCCGCCGGGACCAGCCGCACAGTCCATGACTGCAGCGCCTCAGACCATTTGTGTCGAACAAGGGTACCATTTCAGAGGTTACACGAAGCATTAGCACTATTCGAATTTCCGATGTTTCAGGACACTTCAGTAAAACACTTGCAGGGAATAAATACATACAATCATAGATCATTTTCGAGATATGTAGAAACGATGTCGATGCCAAACCAGCGACAGTGGCACAAGCACTTGTGAATAATTGGATACTGAAGTTGGGAGTGCCTGAAACAGTATTAACCTATCAGGGAATGAACTTCACGTCAGATCTATTCAAGAAATCGTGTAACTTATTGAATGTGAAAAAAGTTGTGAACGAGTCTTCACCAGCCACAAACCAATGGAAGAACTGAAAGAGTACATAGGACAATCGGGAAGATGCTTGGAGACTACGCTGATTCACATCACGCCAACTACGATGTCTATTTGGAGTATGTCTTATAGGCAGAGACGACATACGAATACAGGACTATCGCCATTTGGAGTAGTATATAGCCATAAAACGCCGTAACCATTCAACATATTGAAAACGAAGAAAGAGAAGACTGGAGAGTCTGTTAAGGAATTTGCCAGAGTGATTAGGGAGATTTGGAATAGAGCACAGAGGGCAAATACATGAGCACTAGAGAAACACCGGCCGGGGTGGTCGAGCGGTTCTAGGCGCTACAGTCTGGAACCGCGCGACCGCTACGGTCGCAGGTTCGAATCCTGCCTCGGGCATGGATGTGTGCGATGTCCTTAGGTTAGTTAGGTTTAAGTAGTTCTAAGTTCTAGGGGACTGATGACCTCAGAAGTTGAGTTCTATAGTGCTCAGAGCCATTTTTGAACTAGGAAACAGAAAGAAATAGTGGGCCATACGGAAAGAATGCCATAGTAAAGGTTGGTCAGTGGGTGAAGCTATCAACTTCGTATACACCGAAGGGAAAGACAAAGAAGGTTTTTTCAAATTATCAGAGGCCTTACCAAGTCGAAGAGGCTATGCCGCTAGTAAATGTCAGGATTCAACTGCCGATGAGAGCGGAATTTTATATTTCTGTTTGGTTACGTATAGATTTAGTTTAATTAGTAGAAGTAGCTGCAGAGCAGCAATTAATTTGAAGGGAGAGGAAAGCAATAGGTATAGGTATAGGTATAGTTGGGGTGCAGAGAAGGCGTGATGATGCAGTTCATAGCAGGACTAGTGATCTTCGCTAGAGTGGAAGTGTTTTGGAACCAACACTTGGAATGGGGAATACGATTCGCCAAGCATGAAGATGTAGTAATCACCAGTCATCAATGGGTGATACAGGTGTTATTCAGCGCATGGGAGATGCATGATGAGGCTAGAAGATTGGAAGAAGCATTCGAAAAATTCCGTCAGGGAACTAAAAGGTATGAGATACTCAAAAGAAGGGCCAGGGTATGTGAGAGTATATGGAGTGTACGAGTAATTAAGGAGTGAGATGGTGCAGGTACTGAGGGCTATTTCACATTCGCGGAGGAAGAGGGGTTGGACCGACGCTGGAGGCCAGCTTATGAAAACAATATTTGGCACTGCTGATGAAGACGTTCGGAGGATGACTAACATCGTAGAAGAGGTTCAGCAGAACAAAGCCATGAGTGACTGGCACACTATGCACACTGCAAGTTTAGAGAGGGATGTATTGGGTACCACATGACTACTACGAAACTGATTGGAGAATTAATGCAGTATGCCAGAGCTTCAGAATAGGCAGTTAATCAGAATATCAGGGAATTACAAACCGAGGTAGAAGTCTTAATAGGGAAGTAGTAATGGCAAAATGGTTGCGGTCCGTAGAAGACAGTGTTTGGGGAGCACAAGGGAAATCAACAGAAGTACAGGAGCCTATGCAGCAGGCTATAAGAGGTTAGCTAGGGGTCTACTTGTCGCCAGAGCAGTACTTTCCTTAAGAAAGTAGAGAAGGAACTACCACAGGAGTTTGTGTTGGTTTTAGAGCCTGAGTACAAAAGCTTACCTTTTTTATTTCAAGTTAGTCACAGTATCGGTGACAACTGATGGGGCGAAAGTTTACACTTCCATTTCTATACCAGTAGGAGGGAAAGAAGCACGTTACGATTGCTACATAGTTCATGCATATCCTGTCAAATGGGGGATGTTGAAGAAATCTGTAAGAGTAAGACTGCAGTGACTATTATTAATTGCAAAAGATCAGGGAAGATATGTAGAAATGGAGGAAGCTAAGTCAAAAAAATGCCACCAAGGGGAAATAACAGTCTGTCCAGTTATGGTAATAAGAGAGGGGCAGGATTCCTGAACAGTGAAATTGCCAATGGGACAAAATGAGGTAAGAGAATACAATAAAGAAGTAATTGACCCAGAATTGTACTTTCAGCAGGTCGAGGCACATTGGTTGCTCTCTACCTTTGACAAGACGGTAGTAGTGGCTAGTTGTTTTTAGCGGGGAAGCTTGCGTTAGTAAAGAAGCTAGAATTAAACGGGAGTGGTTTGCTATTCAGTGGAAGAGTGTGAGACCTACTTTCTATCTGCCCATCACGATTTCAGGGATAACTCACCTGAATATTTCTCAGCGTCGTTTGTACTTGGCAGAGGAGCCCATGGAAGTGCGACCTGCTACAGTTCTAACCTGCTTAAATCAAACTGTAGGGCCGAAATTAACGCGGTCTATAAATATGCTTCTGAACCAACAGGAGGGACAAGTCTCACTGGAAACCTTATGGTAGTGTGTAAATTTATATTAGGTAAATCAGTATCAGAAAGAGACAACATTGACTATTGTCATACCAACCACAGCAGAGACACTTGTCCTGCTCAGTGTATTCCTTGTTTTGATATGTAGAAGATGAAGCACAAGACTGAGCTCAGACCCAGCCGTCATTCAGATTCCAGGGATTGGATAACCTGAGCATAAAAGCAGCAAAAGGAAGATGAATGCACAAGGGAGCAGTATTAAGAATAATTGATTCATTTTAGATTGTAAATTTGGAATAGAGAGTTAGAAGTTATTGTGCAGGAAGGCTAGTAATGAAATAAACTCAGTGGTGCTTGGGTTAAGGGCAAGGGACCTGTAGAAATGTGTAAGATTAAGTCATAGGATTGAGGAACCCATCTGTTAGAATAATTCTTAAGGGACGAAACAGAGCCAGAAGGGCTGGACACCAGGAACACTAGTGTAAAGGATAATTTAGTTTGGTCGACCCGGAGGACCATGCCTTGATAAAATGGAGGGCAACGTAATCTATTGATCGTATTTGGTCAAAAGTATGCCAGAATGGAAGTGAGTTGTGCCAGAACCAGCTGCTGGCAGGCAAGAGTGTTACATGTTGCGAAACAAAAGACGACCTACACGTGTTGTGCAGCAGAGCAAGCTGGGCAAGGTATAGCGATAGCTGATGCAGTACTCTAGTGGAAGGACGGAAGCCTTTCCTCATTTGCCGCCATGGAAGTGTTTAGAGTACATTCCTTAAGCCCTAAACGAACATCGTGTGGAGCTCACAAGTATTCAGCAATTAGTGCACTAAAATATTCCTGAGACACCCAAAGCGATAACCAGGAATGCAGTATGGGTCTGCTGTTCGACCATGGGAGAGGGCACCCTGTCCTGAGTCAATCACGAAGGCAGCCACTGCCGGAGCAGAGAGTTGCCTGTCCAGTGGAGGGAGCTCACGGCTGTTTTCGCTGAATTGTCAGCTGCGGTGCCATGCTGTTATCATGGTTACATTCAGAGACGTCGCTGATAGTGGCATTCTACTGGCGCCATGATTGACCCTGCTCACTCTTCATAGATAACAGTCCGTTTGTCAATTAACATGGCCTACACATATGCTCCCTGCCAAATAGATTCACTGTATTGACTACAGAATGGCTGGCCATTGCTTGAGACCTCAACCATTTCCGTTCTAGGACTGGTGAGTTGTTTTTAATCGACAATGACTCATCGAGTAGACTTGAGGCTGCCAACCAGTCTACTCCCGTCACCCATTGTGTGTTACTATCCAGGATCTCCTGTATGATATCCACCACACTGGAAGGTCGGTCGTCTTTCTTTGGAGCCGTTGTCAAATTGGGATCCTAAGGAACGAACATGCTGACTGGTTGTCCAAGCTGCCTACCAGGATGCCGACTTTGGAGTACTTTGATCAATCTATGCCAACAATTATTGGAGGATTGGAATGTGGACTTGTGTGCCCTGGTTTCTCCAAATAAACTTCGAACCATGAAGGAGATCACAACCTTGTGGCAGGAAGTGGTTTTTACTCATCTCTGTGATGTAGGAGACATGAGCCCCATCAGCCACTTGAGGGATTGAAGGGTTGCACTGTCACTTGCTAAGACCCAAGCGGCCTGTGGTTGCCCTTGCTCGGTGGCGCAGCCTGCCTATTCTATCGTTTTAATACTTCTTATTCTTTTACATCTGTCAGTTGTTGACAGACTCGTCATCAACGTCCACTTTCCTGATATTTTATCTTGTCCATGTAGACAGTTTTCTTGTGGTGATGGAGGGTGTGGAAGCATCGTTGCATCATGGAGAGGGTGATATCCAGTCAGATGATGGGTTCCAGGGGTCTTGAGCTGCTTTCTGGGTGTGGCATCTCTCTCACCTTCATCCTTTATCCCTCTCTCACTTGTACTTGCTTCTGTCTCTTGGTTTTCTTGATTCTCGGATCCAATCGAGTCGACTGGGATTTATCTTTCGTGTCCTCCCTCTCTGGGGACTATTCCCAGATTGACACACAAAGGATTATGGGAGCAATGACCTCGTAGTTTGGTCCCTTTAACCAGTCCATCCATTCATTTATCCATTTACTGTGTTGGAAGCATCATTATAGTTCAAATTGTAACACAGCAGTACTGTGTTTTGTCTAATATGATAAGTGCTAACTTAATACCACTGTGGCAAGAGATCACAGAATAATTTAATTGAGGTCACATCAGCGTTGATACTGGATTAGTATTGTGACGGATGTGTGCCCCATCAAATATGGGTTATTACAAAGAGAATGTTTTATCACTTGTTATGGCCTTGGAAGAAGCTGTTTGAGAATCATAATTTAGTCCCAGGTATATTGCAGACAAGGTTGCTAATATTCTAGTGTCTCCTAATATAATCCACACAAACACTTGAGATTGGTGAATAATATTGCTAGCCCATTTGTCTTCAACCATCCACCAGTATTATGACAATCTAATTTATGGCAGGTATCTTGAAAAGTGAGATGTAACACACAATTTTAGGGAAAATGGTAACACTCTCGGTCTTTCTAAACAATGACAGTCGATCATCACATTTAATAAACGATTTTATTAGTAGTTAAGTTTCAGACAGCATATTGTCAGAGAAATGTGCAGGAAATGCAAGGTACATGGGCGTCGCATATCTGGAAGAGAGGATGACGCCTGCTGTGGGCTGATTGTTCTTAGACGTCGCGGCTTGGAGCTGTGTTGCAGCCTTGAACGTATCCCACTCACAATAACAATAGTGACGTTGTAGAAAGAAGAACAAAAGAAATTTTAAAAACCGTCATTCTGTCTCACGTTCTTGGTCGTTTGGCTTTTGAAACTATATACTCGCTGTACAAGATATTTGCATCCAAATATTTGTGATATAATTATAATATACGTATCTGATGACAATTAATTCAGTGTATAAAGAAGCTTAGATTGGTGTTGAAAGAAGAAATATTGATGGTCAGTATGTAAAATCTAGATGGATTTCAGCTTTCTTTCAGCCTCTATCACTGAAGACACTGCAAAGGAGAAGTCCGCGATCAAGAGAGAACCACAGCTGTCCGGATTTTTACTAGCTGGTAGTTAATTTCATGCAACAGGTGACCAAGGAAAATATATTTCACCCCGAGACGGAGTAAACCCAAAATAAATGGACAAAGTGTTTTGGCGGCTTAGTGAAGGACGAGAATATAGTGGTGCTAAGGAATAACCGAAAGACTCTTAAGAAATTTATCGATAAGAAATTGGAGCAATACACTGTTGTCCTTGATGACTAGTGTCAACAGCCGCCAATAATTCGCAGTGTAAGCGCTACTGAAAGAAGAAACAATACCGTGAACAGAGGGGAATGATTTTATGTAGTCGATCAGTTAACACTTATTTTTTACTACAATGGATTCCAACACAGAAGAAGTTTGATCAGTCTGTGTGTCGGAAGAGCAACGAAGGCAGTTCGTTCGACCTTCCGATGTCGCAACAGTAGACGCCTACTGTGCCGGCTCGCCACAAACCGCCGCTGTTCCAGCTTCGGCGACGCATTCGAGTCAGCCGACTCGATTTAAAGGACAACGTATTACCGTAAACACTAGCAGTTCACCGCAACAAGAATCGTGCCTACACAACTCAGTTGAGCTATATCTGTGATAAATGATTTTTTTTCTATGTATTTTGAGTGTGGTTGGGTGACAGTAACTGAACAGTGAGCAAATCAGAGTGAAGACACTGCAAAGGAGAAGTCCGCGATCAAGAGAGAACCACAGCTATCCGGATTTTTACTAGCTGGTAGTTAATTTCATGCAACAGGTGACCAAGGAAAATATATTTCACCCCGAGACTGAGTAAACCCAAAATAAATGAACAAAGTCTTTTGGCGGCCTAGTGAAGGATGAGAACATAGTGGTGCTAAGGAATAACGGAACCACATTCACACTAATTCTCTATGATTTTTACCCTCGAACAGCGCCCGAAAAAAAAGGGAAAATGAACTCTCACATCTTTCCGTGCGAACTCTGTTTTCTCTTATTTTATTATGATAATCGTTTCTCCCTATGCTCCCTATGTAGGTCGGCGTCAACACAATATTTTCCCATTCAGAGATAATTGGTGACTGAAATTTCGTGAGAAGATCCCGCCGCAAAGAGAAACGCCTTTGTTTTAATGATGTCCAAATCCTGTATCATGTCCGTGTCACTCTCTCCCCTATTTCTTGATAATACAGAAGGTGCTGCCCTTCACTGAACTTTCTTGATGTACTCAGTTATCCTATCTGGTAAGGATCCCACACTGCACAGTAGACTCCATAAAAAGACGGACAAGCATAGGGTAGGCAGTCTCTTTAGTAGATCTGTTGCATCTTCTATGTGTTCTGTCAATAAATCGAAGTCTTTGGTTTGCCTTGCTACACCAAGAAGAAACGCAGATGATAAATGGGTATTCATTGGACAAATATATTATACTAGAACTGACATGCGGTTACATTTTCACGCAGTTTGGGTGCATAGATCCTGAGAAATCAGTACCCAGAACAACCACGTCTGGCCGTAGTAACAGCCTCGATACGCCTGGGCATTGAGTCAAACAGAGCTTGGATGGCGTGTACAGGTACAGCTGCCCATGCAGCTTCAACACGATACCACAGTTCATCAAGAGTAGTGACTGGCTTATTGTGACGAGCCAGTTGCTCGGCCACCATTGACCACACGTTTTCAGTTGGTGAGAGATCTGGAGAATGTGCTGTCCACAGCAGTCGAACATTTTCTGTATCCAGAAAGGCCAGTACAGGACCTGCAACATGCGGTCGTGCATTATCCTGCTGAAATGTAGGGTTTCGCAGGGATCGAATGAAGGGTAGAGCCACGGGTCGTAACACATCTGAAATGTAACGTCCACTGTTCAAAGTGCCGTCAATGCGAACAAGAGGTGACCGAGACGTGTAACCAATGGCACCCCAAACCATCACGCCGGGTGATACGCCAGTATTGCGATGACGAGTACACGCTTCCAATGTTCGTTCACCGCGATGTTCCCAAACACGGATGCGACCATCATGATGCTGTAAACAGAACCTGGATTCATCCGAAAAAATGACGTTTTGCCATTCGTGCACCCAGGTTCGTCGTTGAGTACACCATCGCAGGCGCTCCTGTCCGTAATGCAGCGTCATGGGTAACCGCAGCAGATAGTCCATGCTGCTGCTACCGTCGTCGAACTGTTCGTTCAGATGGTTGTTCTCTTGAAAACGTCCCCATTTGTTGACTCAGGGATCGAGGCGTGGCTGCACGATCCGTTATAGCCATGCGGATAAGATGCCTGTCATCTCGACTGCTAGTGATACGAGGCCGTTGGGATCCAGCGCGAAGCCCCGTATTACCCTCCTGAACCTACCGATTCCATATTCTGCTAACAGTCATTGAATCTCGACCAACGCGAGCAGCAATGTCGCGATACGATAAACCGCAATCGAGATAGGCTACAATACGACCTTTATCAAAGTCGGAAACGTGATGGTACGCATTTCTCCTCCTTACACGAGGCATCACCACAACGTTTCATTAGGCAACTCCGGTCAACTGCTGTTTGTGTATGAGACATCGGTTGGAAACTTTCCTCATGTCAGCACGTTGTAGGTGTCGCCACCGGCGCCAACCTTGTGTGAATGCTGTGAAAAGCTAATCATTTGCATATCACAGCATCTTCTTCCTGTCGGTTAAATTTCACGTCAGTAGCACGTCATCTTCGTGGTGTAGCAATTTTAATGACCAGTAGTGTATGCGTACTTTCCAATTTAAGTAATTGTAATTCCTAGATATTTAGTTGAATTTAAGGCCTGTAGATTTGAGTGTAACCGAAATCTAACGGATTTCCTTTAGCACTCTTGTGGATGACCTTACACTTTTCATTATCTGGGGTCAATTGCCAATTTTCTCACCATACACGTATCTTATATCAATCGTTTTGCAATTGATTTCGATCGTCTGATGACTTTACTGGACTATGAAACAATCTGAGACGGTTGCTTAAATTGTGTCCTAAGTCTATTATATAGATAAGGAACTGCAGAGGGTCTATGGCACTACCTTGGGGAACGCCAGAAATCACTTATTTTTTCCGCGATGTCTTTCCCTCAATTACTACTAACTGTGACCTCTCTGACAGGAAATCATGAATCCAGTCGTATAACTGAGACGATATTCCATAACCACGCAATTTGATTACAAGCCGCTGCTTCTGTAGCGGTGTCAAAAAGTAATTCTGCTTTTGCAGCACTGTCGGCGATAGTATTTTCTCTGCTGTCGCGCAGAGAAGGCGTTGACTGTGCCTTGCCGCGAACATATTTTACATACGACCAGAATCTCTACAAATATTGTGCCAGGTTTCGAGACAAAGATTCGTTGTGGAAACTATTATAAACGTCTCACATTGAAGTCCGCATCAAATTTCGAACTTCTGTAAAAGACCGCGAATCTTGGAGATTTTGCGTTCGTTTACGTCTGGCATGCTTTTTTCGTTGTTGCTGTAACAGTGTTCTGACCTGCATTGTGGCCATGGGGAATTTCTTTGGCATAAATTTTTCAGTTGCTGTCGATACTACTTCTTTGAATGCAAGCGACATCTGGTCTACACTTACATCGTTAATTTGGAAGGAATGGAGATTGTCTCTCAGGAAGGAGTCAGGCATATTTTTATCCGTTTTTTTCTTTTCTTTTTTTGAACAGATACAGTTTTCGTTTATTTTTGGTGGGTTTGGGAATTGCGTTATTCAGTCCTACTACGACAACCGTGTGTTCACTAATCCCTGTATCCGTTTGAAGCTCATTATCATCTCAGGATTATTTGTTGCTAAGAGGTGTGTGATTTCTTGAATTGGTAGTACAAGTTTGTGATCTGGTATTGCGACGAGACTAGGCTGATTTTTATCAGAAGCATATTGCAGAATTTACTATATGTCTGTAGAAGGGAGGGCGATTTACAGGAAATATTAAAAAAGTACCAGAATTGGTTGTCCAGTCTAATACAAACACAAAAAAATGAATAGGCCATAAGGTAGAAACTAGTAAAGACGAATTAGATACAGCTACACTCCTGGAAATGGAAAAAAGAACACATTGACACCGGTGTGTCAGACCCACCATACTTGCTCCGGACACTGCTAGAGGGCTGTACAAGCAATGATTACACGCACGGCACAGCGGACACACCAGGAACCGCGGTGTTGGCCGTCGAATGGCGCTAGCTGCGCAGCATTTGTGCACCGCCGTCGTCAGTGTCAGCCAGTTTGCCGTGGCATACGGAGCTCCATCGCAGTCTTTAACACTGGTAGCATGCCGCGACAGCGTGGACGTGAACCGTATGTGCAGTTGACGGACTTTGAGCGAGGGCGTATAGTGGGCATGCGGGAGGCCGGGTGGACGTACCGCCGAATTGCTCAACACGTGGGGCGTGAGGTCTCCACAGTACATCGATGTTGTCGCCAGTGGTCGGCGGAAGGTGCACGTGCCCGTCGACCTGGGACCGGACCGCAGCGACGCACGGATGCACGCCAAGACCGTAGGATCCTACGCAGTGCCGTAGGGGACCGCACCGCCACTTCCCAGCAAATTAGGGACACTCTTGCTCCTGGGGTATCGGCGAGGACCATTCGCAACCGTCTCCATGAAGCTGGGCTACGGTCCCGCACACCGTTAGGCCGTCTTCCGCTCACGCCCCAACATCGTGCAGCCCGCCTCCAGTGGTGTCGCGACAGGCGTGAATGGAGGGACGAATGGAGACGTGTCGTCTTCAGCGATGAGAGTCGCTTCTGCCTTGGTGCCAATGATGGTCGTATGCGTGTTTGGCGCCGTGCAGGTGAGCGCCACAATCAGGACTGCATAGGACCGAGGCACACAGGGCCAACACCCGGCATCATGGTGTGGGGAGCGATCTCCTACACTGGCCGTACACCACTGGTGATCGTCGAGGGGACACTGAATAGTGCACGGTACATCCAAACCGTCATCGAACCCATCGTTCTACCATTCCTAGACCGGCAAGGGAACTTGCTGTTCCAACAGGACAATACACGTCAGCATGTATCCCGTGCCACCCAATGTGCTCTAGAACGTGTAAGTCAACTACCCTGGCCAGCAAGATCTCCGGATCTGTCCCCCATTGAGCATGTTTGGGACTGGATGAAGCGTCGTCTCACGCGGTCTGCACGTCCAGCACGAACGCTGGTCCAACTGAGGCGCCAGGTGGAAATGGCATGGCAAGCCGTTCCACAGGACTACATCCAGCATCTCTACGATCGTCTCCATGGGAGAATAGCAGCCTGCATTGCTGCGAAAGGTGGATATACACTGTACTAGTGCCGACATTGTGCATGCTCTGTTGCCTGTGTCTATGTGCCTGTGGTTCTGTCAGTGTGATCATGTGATGTATCTGACCCCAGGAATGTGCCAATAAAGTTTCCCCTTCCTGGGACAATGAATTCACGGTGTTCTTATTTCAATTTCCAGGAGTGTATAAGTACCTTTGGAAAGGGACTTACACACAAAGGTGATCTAGTAGGAAATTTGGTCAGTGAGCAATTTCGAGAATTAACTAATAACTTTACTGCGAAATGGAACGAATTTGTCAGAACAGTTTCCTAAATTTAAATCAGATGGTGACGTACATCCGATCTGTTTTTTGAGTGTTCTCCAGATCTTCACCAAGGAAGTGAGACGATTCTAAGGAAGCAAATTTTGCACTTAGTTACCTGTAGTTGATGTGGTGGAACGGGGGACCGCTCTTTAAGATGAGCTTAAATCTTTGGAGAATTTCCAAGAACAATTCAAAAGAAAATATTAGACACCTAACACACACTAGAATTACTTGACCTCAAATACTGTAACAGTACGTGGGGTAAATACAAGAAATATACTGAGTGACACTTAACTGGGTATAAATATTTAGGTATCCCTTTAGAGGAAATACAAATGGTGACGGTCCTAGTTAGGAGACTATGAGAGGAAATAAAGCCGGCCAGAGTGGCCGTGCGGTTCTAGGCGCTGCAGTCTGGAGCCGAGCGACCGCTACGGTCGCAAGTTCGAATCCTGCCTCGGGCATGGATGTGTGTGGTGTCCTTAGGTTAGTTCGGTTTAATTAGTTCTCAGTTCTAGGCGACTGATGACCTCAGAAGTTAAGTCGCATAGTGCTCAGAGCCATTTGAACCATTAGCCAAGAGGAAATAAATATGGTATTGGGGCTGGACTACAGTCGACGATCTGTTGACATTTCTAGGAGGCCTGGACATACTTAATGAAGGATGGGGAGATTACACACAGGGAGAAAACATCCCCAAAGAATTTCACCCATCGAAATTTCAGAAGAGAACAAGTAACTTGTAACGAGTAGATAAAAAGAACAACAATTGGAGAAGCAAAACAAGAAATGGCCAACCAAATAATTAGCTAATAGGTATTTATACCTAGTACTGCAAATAATCTAGAGACCGTTGTAAGAGGTATGCGCTGCCTGCGATATAGAATCGCTGACCAGAGAGCATCGTAGACTGCAGTACGAACTGTGTAACTGTAGCAGTTAGTTGTGGCTAGTCGCTTATCTGAGGTTGTCTGCGCTTGTGTGCAGCCTGATCTGGTCGGGAATCTGGAGATGGAGTATTATTGTATAAGGTAAAGAAGCAGCGTCGCGCATATCTAGTAATGTATCTGAACTGTCATCTAAACGTTTTAAAAATGTCCTAATAATAATTTTTGTAATATAAAGTAATTTTTTTAAAAAAAAGCATTCATTTCAAAAAAATCAGTTGCTTCCTTTCACAAATCACAAATGTATAGGCCAGCATTGCACGGAGCTGTGCCGAAAAAATCTTTAGGTAAGAGCAGATATATTCAAATGGTTCAAATGGCTCTGAGCACTATGGGACTCAACATCTTAGGTCATAAGTCCCCTAGAACTTAGAACTACTTAAACCTAACTAACCTAAGGACATCACACACACCCATGCCCGAGGCAGGATTCGGACCTGCGACCGTAGCAGTCCCGCGGTTCCGGACTGCAGCGCCAGAACCGCACGGTCACCGCGGCCGGCCAGATATACTCGCCGTTTTTTCTTTTTATTGAGGTACGAATTTTTGCTTTTTATTCAGAATGATCTTACAGGGCCACGACGCAGCACTGCTGTCGTCCATATTTTACCAGGTTACTGAATTTTTTTTTTTTATTATGAGGTTTAAGAATTTTTCTGTTTCGAGCTTACATTAAATGAGAAAAGAATTTTGTGGGTACATTAAATGTGAATGCATTTGTGCACGGAGATTATGAATGGGAACCAATTTTGTTCTTAGGTCAAACAAAAATTAGAATCGCTATCCATAATAATTACTTTAATTCCAATTTATTTTGTGGGGAGATTACACTTGGCGACATCCGGGCCAGGATCGTATTTCTTTGTGAATTTCTGAGAAGTAGTCATATATCTGCTCTTATTTACTTAAACGTAGTTTGCATCTGGCGCAACGCATTTACTAATTTGTCACTTTTGCTTTCACAGATCATCGGCACTTTATTGCTCTTTGTTGTAATTGTGTTTGTTCCATTTTTTTTTTTTTTTTTTTTGCTTCGTCTTTATTTCATTTTGTGCTTAATTGTGATTTGTGAAAAATGCCGCGAAAAACTGTTAACAGTACATCGCGATGTGTAATGAGGAAATAGCTGACTCGAATAATTTGACCGATAATACTTGCGACACTCTGTGTAATAATAATGATAATCCTCCATTTACAGAAAATCAGTGCGTACCGACCACTAGTAATGATTTTGATCCTAATGATGAACAAATAAATTCAATTGTGTCCACAGTAAATTTAACAATTGATGACACGGCACGTTCCGTTACAATGAACGCTGTCCAGTTTGACACGCCTAATTTGCAAAATTTACGTAGCGAACAGATAATTGTTTCTAACGAAAGTGAACAATATACACAAAACACGTCAGATCTATTTGATTCCGGGGTAGTGACCCACAGTGAAAACCCGATTGATAAACCTTTTCAAGAATTACAGAATCACCAAATGGTTACACAAAACGTGACAAAAGCAGATACACCATCACACAGCACAGAGAATACAGTAGCTAATTTTGGCATGGATCGAGTTATAGCATTAATGCTACAACTTAATGAAAATCTCAAACAACAAATTAATGAACATAATGAAAAACAAGATAACAATTTCAAACAGTTGAATGAAAAACAAGACAACCTTAATGAAAATTTCAAACAGTTGAATGAAAAACACGATCACCTAAATGAACAGAACAAACAACTTAGTGAACAGATTGCAGCCGTTGCCCCGCAATTTCATGATACTAAAGAACAATTACGTGATGAAATTAAGGCTTGTGCTAGGAACAATAGTGAAGAAATTAGATCTGTGGCTCAAGAATTAAGAAACACACATGCAGCCACAACTAAAGTTCTTAGAGACGAAATTAGTGCAGTCGCTAAACAATGCTCTGAAAACGCAACACAGTTACGCGACGAGTTTAAATTAATGTCAGCAGAACTCTCGCGCACACTAGATGCAAAAGTAGACGCGAAATTTGACCAACAGAACAGCCAAATTGACGAACGCTTTAATCACCACCTACAAAACAGTGAAACGCGTTACCGTAAATTTATACAGGAACAGAATAAAGTAAAGCGACAAGTCATGGAAACAATTACTGCACAGAGACAGGAAGATAAGCGTAAATTGTTTATGAAAGCAAAAACATACGTAGACAACAATATTGCTACAGTATCAGACGAAATTAATGCTATCAAACAGTTGAACACCGAATTACATGATGAAATCTCTGATCTTAATACAAAAACAGACACACACACAGTAGACTTTCAGACAGTGACCGACAGACTTGAACAATTAGAACTAATTCAGGATCCCGATACCATCAAAGCAGACGTTAAAAAGTTGAACAAAACCTCACGTAAAATACAAGAACAAATTAATGTTTGCGATACTAAAAACGATGATCAGGTAAAAATACTGACTGAAAAATTTGATGAATTGGCCAGTCGTATTGATGTTATCGAAAATAATAATAACACCAAATCGGACGATACTTCACCAGTTTCGTTTAATCAAACACCCGAATTCCAAAATTTACAGCAGACAATCAGTGAGATAGGTTCGTCCAATAATACATTACGTAGAAAATTGTCAACTTTACAGCAAGAAGTGACAGAGATGAAAAATGTTTCAGCCTCTAACACGGCACAGAATATTTGTCAGACTCACACAGCCAGTATAATTTAGGTAATTTACAGAGATTACGTGAGTTAGATTCCGAACAATCACAGACAAATAGATTCTCATACAATCCTGAATCTGTTCACACATTCAGAGACGATAACGTTGATTACAAGCAATTTTTAACTGTAAAAAAATCTACGGTATTTAAAAATGACAGAGCACAGGTACACGCTTTGGACTGGATATGACAATTTGCTTTTGTATTTTTATCAGCTTGCCTGTAACGCAGAAACTAGAATTGGATTGGATATGACAACTTGCTTTTGAATTTTCACCGCCATTGCCTGTAATGCAGAAATTAAAATTTATTAGTAGCGCGTAATTGACCTCAGGGGATTCATTACACTTCGATGAATATGTGCCGTAGTGTGCACAGGGCCCCGAGCCATAGTAGTGCTGTTTCCTCTTTAATTTTCTGCACTGCTGCCTTCTCTTTTACTATCCTTTATATCTATCAAAACAGCTCTTCAACTATCGATCTATCTATGATTAGGAATAAGCAAAGAAAACCCGATGTGACAAATTTTACCGAAAGTGACAGTTTTTATTAGACATTCCAGAACTACCAGCGTAATTTTAATGAAAGATAAAAGTGTAATCATCAGTATGTACAAAATTATCAGCAACAGGAACCACGTTTTGGTAACAATAGACGTTTTTCACCGCAACAGCATCAAAGCCAGCCGGTTAGCATACCTAACCAACAATGTAATGTACAAGGTCAACCAAGCTTTAATATTTCGCCGCCTACACGTATAGTGTCAGCTCCAACAAATAGTAACGCACAGCAACAAGGGAATCAGTACGTACAGAAAACACACCATTTCAATTCCTATCGCAATGCACCGTATAGAAATGACTATCATGACAGACGTAAAAGTAATGAGCACAATTTTCAGCGTACGTTTAATAACAGTCGGCCTTACCAGCAGCAAAATCATTCGCAACAACAAATTATCATGAATGAACCAGACAGCAGATATCATCCCGAACGTAATACGTCAGGAAGAAATAACAGAACAGTACAAATAGTGGAAATGCCACAGATTCCTCCCGAAAATAATAGCACGTCAGATAGAATTTGACTAGATACAGTACAGGTTGCATCTTACAGTAACGCAAGCAATGCTTTTGACACGCAGAATCTTGTTCACGAAAATGTTATTACTTTTGACGACATCCGAGACACTCTTTTGCAGGAAAGACCAGTTATTCAAAAAACCATTTCACACCCTGTCATTGAAGTAAAGATTGGATCATCCAAATTTTCAGCAGTAATCGATTCTGGATCACCTATGTCAGTTATAAATGAGGAAACTTTCAACGAATGTAATAAAGAGAATACCTATCCTACGTTACCATTAGGCAAAACTAAAGTAAAAGGAGCAGTATCTGGTAAAGGAGTAGATGTAAAATTACAGACACAATTATCATTTTGTATTGCAGGTCATACATTTCACTCAAATTTTTGGATTGTTCCCTTATTGACGACAGACGTTATTTTAGGTACGAATTTTCTGGTACAACACGACGCAATTATTGACTTTCAAAACTCCTATTTAATGTTATAGGATGAAAATGTACAACTGGCTTTAGAATTTCAGCACTCTTTATCTGCAGAAGAACAAACAATTAATCGTACAGAGGTCATTTCCGGATCACGTGACATAGACTGTCATTCCACATTGTTCACAGATACGTACGTACACAACTATAATACTCCAGACGAAGCCGACTATGACGTTATGCAAATGATTTCTAATAAAGTTAAACAGAGCAGTGCAAATACAGACGACGAACGCACGCAACTACGCAAAATGCTTTTACAGCAAGCTCCAGTTTTTGACAACGTTCCTGGCACTATGTCCGGTTTTATGTATGAATTTCAAGTTAAACAGCACGACACATTTAAAGCCAAACATTATCCCATTCCGTATATTCACAGAGAACAAGTTAAGAAAGAATTGCAAGATATGCTTGACCAAGGAATTATTGAACCGGCAGTTAGTCCGTACATAAACCCGCTCCATATTGTTAAGAAAAAGGATGGTTCACTTCGTCTCGTACGTGATTCGCGTCACATCAACGACATTATTATTAATTAAACAGATCGCCCACAGACACTAGAAGAACTTCTACAGAAATTTCATGGTACTGCTACTTATTCCACATTAGATTTGACATCGGGATTTTGGCAAATTCACCTCCATCCGGACTGCAGAAAGTACACGGCTTTTCTCTGTTTTGGTGACTGTTATCAATTTTGTAAATTACAGTTCGGTTTAACTATTTCTTCAGCAGCATTTATTCGCGGTTTGAATACTATACTTCCGACAGAACTTAAAGACAGAATCACAACATATGTAGACGACATTCTTATTGCAGAAGCTAACTGGTCTGAACACAATCTGATTCTTGAACAACTGTTACGAACTTTTCGTGCACAAGGACTCACAGTTAATCTCAGTAAATCGCACTTTGGCAAAACTTCTATAAAATTACTTGGACATGTAATTTCAGCAGAAGGCATTGCGCCTGACCCGGAAAAACTTCAAGCATTACGTGACATTACTGTTCCTACGACGAAGAAACAACTACGCAGCTTTTTGGGTTTAGTTAACTTTTTCGTAAATTTATTCATTACTCTGCTTTAGACACCCCTAGATTATGTCAATTGACGGGTAAAAACACTATTTGGTCCTGGGATAGGCAAGCACATTCTGAATTTGTGAATCTGAAAGAAGCTTTGTTGAACGCACCACTTTTATCACATCCAGATCTTACTAGAAATTTTTCCGTTGCCACCGACAGTTCTAACACCGCTTTAGGCGTACACATTTTTCAGGAAATTGAAGAAGATGGTACTACAATAATTAAAAACATCGCATTTGCAAGTCGCATTCTGTCACCTGCTGAACGCAATTATTCTGTTACAGAGCTTGAAACATTATGTGTTGTTTGGGCATTTACGAGATTTCGGCATTTTTTTTTATGGGAGACACACTACCGTTCACACAGATCATAGAGCTATACAGTTTTTACTTTCCGCTAAATTTACACACGACAGATAAAGCAGATGGAAACTTTATTTACAGGAATTTACTTTTACAATTGTTCACATTCCGGGCACACAAAATATTGTAGCAGACGCACTATCCCGTTCTCTCAGCAACAATCAGCAAGACATCGCAACCAACTTCTGCAAAGCAAATTTCAGCGTCATGTACATTCAACAAGCTGCATTTGAAAATTTCATTTCGTCGTCATTACAAGACATAGCACAAGAGCAGAGTAAAGACAACGTATGGCAAGAAATTAAACACGTTTGGCAAGATAGGAATAATGTTACCATTAGAAACCATTACACTGTACGGAATAATGTTCTGTTCCGCCGCTCTCACCCTGACAGCAAGAATTGGTTATTATGTATTCCTGACGAGCTTGTTAACAAATTAATTTGGTATACTCATTTAAGTTACGCACATTATGGAGCCAGAAAATGTTTTCTTATACTGAGACAGAACTGTTATTTTACCAACACGGAGAAACGTATTCGACGAGTTTTAGCGTCATGTAAAATCTGCCAGAAAGCTAAGTCAGATACGACTTCACATATTCCTCCATTGCATCCCATTGTACCTGTTAAATTGAGACACATGGCCGCTGTAGAAATTTTTGGCCCGATTCCCAGAACTAATAGAGGTTTTTGCTACATCTTTGTCGCTGTTGAACTCACTTCAAAATTTATTACCTTCACTCCGTTACGCAAAGCTACTGCTAAAACTGTTTCGAAAGCATTTGTAAAACATTTTCTATTCCATGTAGGGCATGTATTGAAAGTAATTTCCGACAATGGATCACAGTTTCGATATGCTATATGGACACGTATGTTACGAGCTAGAAACATTTCTCCGATCTATATATCCAGTTACCATGCTTCTTCGAACCCTTGTGAACGACTAGTGAAAGAAATTGGTAAACTGTGTAGAATATACTGCCATAAAAAACATATTGATTGGGACACACACATACTCTCATTCCAGGATGTAATTAATTCCATACCAAATGAATCTACTATGCTATCTCCGACTGTTATACTGAAAAATGTTGAACCACCTAACAAAATTAAAGAATTAGTAACCTTTCCAACATCTCGTCGACTTCGACACCATGAAATAATTGACATTGTGCTGAACAACATCAAACGTGCCGCAGAGCGCCGGAGAAGACAGCAAAAACAGGTTTGTACACGCCGTGACTTTCACATTGGACAGAAGGTATTAGTCCGTACACACTATTTATCTAACAGAAGAAAGAGTAGGTGTAGTAAATTTGAGCTTCTATATGCAGGTCCATATCGAATTCGCAGCATTCCTCACCCCAATGTGGTACACGTCGAAACTTTGAGAACCAGAAAAAGTAAAGGCAATCACCATGTCTCCAATATTAAACCCTTTATTAAATGAACATACTTTATGATTTATCACACTGTAATGCCATTTCCTGATTTTTATATGACCAATGATGCAATTATATTTATGTGACTACTTACTGATGATTATCGTATTTTTTTCTTGGCAAGTGCCCGGCAAGGTAAGGTTAGCGGGTCGCGTTTCTTGTCGTTACACATCAGACCGTGCACATTTTCCATTCTTCATGTATGTATGATTGTTTTCCTGTTTTGTTTGTATGCACTATGAAATATTTAAGATATAACAAACACCAGTTGACTTTGACATTTTGCCTTATGATATCTCAACATCGTGACTATTTTACATTTTTTTTTGCTGCTACATTGTGGTACTCTGTGTACATTTTTTGCACCTGCACACTGTCTATGTTTTTGACATATTACGTTTTCTGTCATGCTATGCTGTATGCTCAATTATATCACTAGGAACCAGTTTTTATTTAATGGGTGTCCGCCCCCGGTAGCTGAGTGGTCAGCGCGACAGACTGTCAATCCAAAGGGCCCGGGTTCGATTCCCGGCTGGGTCGGAGATTTTCTCCGCTCAGGGACTGGGTGTTGTGTTGTCCTATCATCATTTCATCCCCATCGACGCGCAAGTCGCCGAAGTGGCGTCAAATACAAAGACTTGCACCAGGCGAACGGTCTACCCGACGGGAGGCCTTCGTCACACGACATTTCCATTTCCATTTAATGGGTATATGATTTAAATGCAAGACATGAATCATTGTTCATCATTTTCAGAAAGCAATAACGTGTAAAAGAAATAAATTAAACAAACCACAGTGGATTACTATGAAATGGGAATTTCACCTTCGGAATGAACGAAAGAAGATGCAATACCTCGTCACGAAGAGTAAATGGATCAGAATTAAGAAGCATTAACAAGAATATACTATACACATCGTATGATAGCGGTCTTAACTAATTTTTTCTTTCAGAATACTAGGCGATTGATGCAGGCTGTCAGACAGAACTACACATCTTAGTTTTAGTGATGAAATATGCTAGAAATAAGGAACTCTATACTATGAATAGTTGTATGAAGTAAATGGTAATATGAATAATGAAGTGTCTTTTTGCAGATGATAATGAATGGTGTTCAATAGTGATGAAGAATATGGTAATATGAATAATGAAGTTTTTCTTTACAGGTGATGATAATAATGAAGTTATGGTGATATAAGTTTATATATTTACTGTTAGTTAAGAAATGCTATGTAGTTATTTAAGTATTTGTTGCAGTTTGTTTTGACAGTATGTCTTATGTCGCATGGTATAATGACTGAAGGTTTTGGAAAGGACAGGTAGAGAACATATATATTTAATACACATTTCATTACCTGTTAATTCGAAGTTCACTACTTTTCAGCATAATATGCGTTTCTTCTTTCAGCTTAATAATCCATTTTGTATTTTTTCCAGGAGAAGTTATTTATGAAATTAATGTGCTATAAGCAGTTGGTCATTAAACCTGTTCTAGTACTTGCATTTTTTTTACCCATTTGTGTGTGTCATTCATGAATGTGATCACATATACTCTACTTGTTTCATAACCGTGCTACAGCTGACTCATGACGAATGACGTTACCTATCCTCATTTGCAGCAATAAGTCAAGAGTAAATATTGTTATGCGCCAGCAATTAATTATCGATCCCAACACAGTGCATTGCTAGTATAAAAAAAATGTATTAACAGTCCCAAATAATGCTACCAGTTTCAGAGAGTTTGAGTAATACTGAATGATGTTTTCTAATCACAGACCTTGAGTAATAGTTACAGTTTGTTACATTTTAAATATGTCGTATGTCACTTGAATGCCCGTTTGAATGATGACTTCTGATGATTTGTAACTGGCCAATGAGTGCTAATAATTATTTTAAATATGTCGTATGTCACTTGAATGATGAAAAATGTTTTGTAATATTCAATACTTGCTATATGTTTAGTAACTGGCCAATGAATGCCACTGTTTCTTATATTTGTATTATGTCACTTACATGCTATATATATGAATACTGGTAGCTTGGTGCGACACTCTTTAACTCATGTTTTGAAGGATGACTTCTGATGGTTTGTAACTGGCCAATGAGTGCCAATGATTACTATAACTAGCTGAATTATGTAAATAGTATGCCATTAATTAACTCTTGTTTTGAATGATCACTTTTGAATAATGCATAAAATGGTTTGTAACTGGGCAATGAGTGCCAATTTCACTATAATCAGATAACTTATGAACACTATTCTGTAATACTTCATACATAGTACAGAAATGTTCAGTAACTAGGCGATGAGTGCCACCAATTACTCAAATCAGTTGATAGACTAGTGTAATTCTCAATGATGACTGGCATAACACTTAATGTCCTTCATCTTCTGACCTAATTAGCAGGAATTACTGCAATATAAGTTTGTGCTTTCTATCCTCATGATCATGGAGCCCTATATTTGGTTTTTGCACTAATTCTACGTTGGTGTACCTTACAAGAACATGGTGTTGACACGACATGCTGTCCACCACCTTGAGCGATGGAGATGTTATTATGGTCCCACTGTTTGGGGTATCTAATGTACTACCAAAATGATAACATTGAATATTAATACGACATTTCAGTGTCTTGGCTACACTGATTAATACTTCAGGGAAGAGAACTTCAGATTGTTTCACTGCTTCTGTAGAAAGATATGGACTTTCAGTGCAGCTACGTGCAACCTACTGTGCTACAACCATGATCCAATCCTTCCCTTTCCTATCCAAGTTCTTGTAAAATGGTAAAAAAAATACTACAGTGCGTGTGCACTTTATGTCATTTGTTAATATAACTTGTACTCATTGCGTATACATTTTGTCATTACCTGATATGTTCTGTACTACAGTGCGTGTGCACTTTATGTCATTTGTTAATATGTTTTGTACTCATTGCGTATACATTTTGTCATTGCTTGATATGTTCTGTACTCAGTGCATATGCACTATATTTTATTTCATGTTCTGCACTTATATATATGTATATATTCTGTGCCTGTAAACTTAGTTAATTAAGAAAAATTTGTTGCGCTTGGCAAGTCCAATTGACTCACCATCGCTGCCAAATTTTTGCCCCCCCCAGTGGAGGGTTATGTAAGAGGTATGTGCTGCCTGTGATATAGAATCGCTGACCAGAGAGCAGTGTTGACTGCAGTACGAACTGTGTAACTGTAGCAGTTAGTTGTGGCTAGTCGCTTGTCTGAGGTTGTCTGCGCTTATCTGCAGCCTGCTCTGGTCGGGAATCTGGAGATGGAGTATTATTGTATAAGGTAAAGAAGCAGTGTCGCGCATGTCTAGTAATGTATCTGAACTGTCATCCAAATGTTTTAAAAATGTCCTAATTTTTGTAATATAAAGTAATTTTTTAAAAAAAAACATTCATTTAAAAAAAATCAGTTGCTTCCTTTCACAAATCACAAATGTATAGGACAGCATTGCACGGAGCTGTGCCGAAAAAATCTTTAGGTAAGAGCAGATATATTCGCCGTTTTTTTATTGAGGTAAGAATGTTTGCTTTTTATTCAGAATGATCTTACAGGGCCACGACGCAGCACTGCTGTCGTCCAAATTTTACCAGGTTACTGAATTTATTTTTTATTATGAGGTTTAAGAATTTTTCTGTTTCGAGCTTACATTAAATGAGAAAAGAGTTTTGTGGGTACATTAAATGTGAATGCATTTGTGCACGGAGATTATAAATGGGAACCAATTTTGTTCTGAGGTCAAACAAAAATTACAATCGCTATCCATAATAATTATTTTCCAATTTATTTTGTGGGGAGGTTACACTTGGCGTGAATATTATTTATGTTCACATTTTCTGTTGAGAGGTTGCGGTAAAAAAATTTTGTGGGGAGGTTACACCGTGTAGGCTCTAGTATGGTTATTTTCCCCTAATGAGATGTTCTCAGCTATATCTTATCCTATTTCATTGTTGGGAAACGAGGAATGTCCTAATGTACGGGACAGGATATAGGACGTTACGATGCAGCCATAGGCCCATATGTAGGGAGGCTAAGGGTATTCACCCATACCGTTCCAGCAAGCAAATGGTTATTGGAAGAAGGCGAAATAAAATGTGAATACCATATTAAACCGATAATAATCGGAAATATATTTGGTAGTAATGTAGATATTTATATTGTCTCTGTATATGAAGTTTCATTGATATCCAAAAATTTCTTAGCAGAAATTCGACACAAGAATAAGCATCAGACACTACCTGTAACTGATGTATATGTTTTGGGGATTGCTGGAAGTAAAGGGAAATCAATAGAGAAAGAAACGAGACTGTCGATAACAATAAATAATTCTAAATTTTTGCAAACTGTATTATTGGTATCTTATACAAATCTGGATATAGACCTACTACTTGGGATAGGTTGGTTACTTACTGATAAAATACTGTTAAGTTTCGAAACTAATGAGCTGTACTGGACAAGTGGAAGTTTCTTGTATAGAGTATCCTTCAAGAGTAATCAACTAACAATTAAGGCAAACTTATCAGCACATAAGATTCATTTACAAGTCTCCGCTAAAGTAGAGAACACTGAAGGTAATCCGGAGGGCACCAAGTAACTTAGAGAACGAATAAAGGTAAAAGTTTAGGAGTCGGATGTTCCAACAATTGAACAAATTTTACATTTTACCCGTGGAATTTGGCTACCAAAATGCTGCCTTATGAGACAGGGATACCGGAACCAGACCTATGGTTGACTCTACACCGTCAGTTGTTGAAGGCTTGTAACATGGACTGGAGTGCCCTGGTTTACAATGTGAGGATTCACCTTGCTGTTGGTGTTGTGCCCATCATATGGTGACCCTCATCCTATTGGACTGTTGCAATTTGGACACCTTGCAGTGGAGTCTTAAACTTGCTGACATGCTGTCTCTTGTGCTGTTTGTGAACTGGTTTTACATTTTACCCGTGAAGGCAGTTTCTACTCCTCTCTGTGAAATAGGGCACACTGGTCTCCTCGGCCACTTGAGGGATCGGAGGAGTACACCATTGCTTCCACTAATCCAGGGGACCCACGGCTGCCCTTGCTCGGTGCTCTGGGCCGGCTCCCGCCCTCCATACCTTTTTAATTATTCTTTTTCTTTAACATCCGTAATTGGTTTACAGACTCGTTATCGCTCTTCTCTTCCCTGAGGCAGTATCACTTTGCATGTGTTGTTAGTTTTCCTGTGGTGACAGAGGGTGAGGAAACAATAGTCAGACGGCAGGAGTGCGTTTCCTGTCACAAAACGTTTACAGGGGGCCTTAAGCTGTTTTCTGGATGGAGTAGCTCGCTCTACCTCAGCCCCTTACTCCCCTCTCACTTGCACTTGCTTCTATCTCTTGGTTTAATTTAATCTCAGTTTCAGTCTCGTTTATCAAGATCCTTCCTCTCTGGGGACTCTTCCCAGCTGGACTAAAAATAGGATGGAGGTCTGTTTAACCTCATTAATCCAATCCAGTCTTGAGTGCTACTGGAGTTCCAAGATTTTATGCAGCAGTAGTGTATCTTGATTACTCTTTATTTCATTTGATTTTAATGGTAATAACCATGTATTTGTTTCTCACTCGAATAAATAATAATAAGACTAGTTGCTCAACCAAATGTATGCCCATTTAGAGTGAAGTACCCTCTAGAAAAACATACTGGATGTCTCTGGAATTCGAAGAGCACGAAGCTTACACGAGGCTTATGTGTCACCATAGGAATCTGTCTCTTATTATGCACAGCGAAGATATTAGAGAAGAATTCAGTGAATGGACAGGATGAATGTGGTCAAGATGTCAATTGTTAATGTTGCATAATTATCGCAAATCGCCTTTCTTTTTCTAAATTTATTTTGAGTGCCATTTTGATGTTCTGTCGTAGTAATGTGGGTGCACATAGAATAAGGCTGTGACTGTATCTTTGATGATGTAAGCATGTTTTCTGTTTCTCAAGTTTCAACTACAGATTCGATGATGTTCTCACATTTGGACACCACAAATAGGTGAATCTGCGCAGCAGTTTACAATTACATGAAGGAAGTGAAAACAAATGGAAGTCTCCAGTAGAAGAACTGACTTTGTTTTTTGGAAGAGAAAAAGAAGCAACGGAAGTCCAGAAAAATCAACAGTTTGGTATTCTGTCACTGACAGGGCCCGCTCTAGGGGAGAGGGCTCGAATCGTGCCACTGGTTTTTGGGACAGCAACATTTTAAATTTCAAAAAACAAGACAATGAAAGTTTTGCATAAATCAAGAAATGTGAGAATAAGTTGGAAACACAAGTCATTCATTAAATATAGTGTTTTGCTGGAAATTATCTATGATACTGCGAAACAGATGACAAATGAAGCGCTGCAGTTGGTCACCTTGGGTGCGCCTTCCAAAATAGTAAAGCATTCTGGAGGCAGTATTACCAACACAAATTCTACCATGCAACTCAATAACATTTTAAATGGACTTGCATCAGCTTGAAAGTTTCTACAGAAGTGACAATTTTTGTGTTGTTGTTGTGGTCTTCAGTCCTGAGACTGGTTTGATGCAGCTCTCCATGCTACTCTATCCTGTGCAAGCTTCTTCATCTCCCAGTACCTACTGCAACCTACATCCTTCTGAATCTGCTTGGTATACTCATCTCTTGGTCTCCCTCTACGATTTTTACCCTCCACGCTGCCCTCCAATACTAAATTGGTGATCCCTTGATGCCTCAGAATATGTCCCACCAACCGATCCCTTCTTCTAGTCAAGTTGTGCCACAAATTTCTCTTCTCCCCAATCATATTCAATACCTCCTCATTAGTTATGTGATCTACCCATCTAATCTTCAGCATCCTTCTGTAGCACCACATTTCGGAAGCTTCTATTCTCTTCTTGTCCAAACTATTTATCGTCCACGGTTCACTTCCATACATGGCTACACTCCATCCAAATACTTACAGAAAAGACTTCCTGACACTTAAATCTATACTCGATGTTAATAAATTTTTCTTCTTCAGAAATGCTTTCCTTGCCATTGCCAGTCTCCATTTTATATCCTCTCTACTTCGACCATCGTCAGTTATTTTGCTCCCCAAATAGCAAAACTCCTTTACTACTTTAAGTGTCTCATTTCCTAATCTAATACCCTCAACATCACCTGGCTTAATTCGACTACATTCCATGATCCTCGTTTTGCTTTTGTTGATGTTCATCTTATATCCTCCCTTCAAGACACCATCCATTCCGTTCAACTGCTCTTCCAAGTCCTTTGCTGTCCCTAACAGAATTACAATGTCATCGGCGAACCTCAAAGTTTTTATTTCTTCTCCATGGATTTTAATACCCACACTGAATTTTTCTTTTGTTTCCTTCACTGCTTGCTCAATATACCGATTGAATAACATCGGGGAGAGGCTACAACCCTGCTTCACTCCCTTCCCAAACACTACTTCCCTTTCATGCCCCTCAACTCTTATAGCTGCCATTGGGTTTCTATACAAATTGTAAATAGCCTTTCGCTCCCTATATTTTACCCCTGCCACCTTCAGAATTTGAAAGAGAGTATTCCAGTCAACATTGTCAAAAGCTTTCTCAAAGTCCACAAATGCTAGAAACGTAGGTTTGCCTTTCCTTAATCTAGCTTCTAAGATAAGCCGTAGGGTCAGTATTGCCTCACGTGTTCCAATATTTCTACGGAATTCAAACTGATCTTCCCCAAGGTCGGCTGCTACTAGTTTTTCCATTCGTCTGTAAAGAATTCGCGTTAGTATTTTGCAACCGTGACTTATTAAACTGATAGTTCGGTAATTTTCACATCTGTCAACACCTGCTTTCTTTGGGATTGGGATTATTATATTCTTCTTGAATTCTGAGGGTATTTCGCCTGTCTCATACATCTTGTTCACCAGATGGTAGAGTTTTGTCAGGACTTGCTCTCCCAAAGCCGTCAGTAGTTCTAATGGAATGTTGTCTACTCCGGGGGCCTTAGAATAAAGATAAATGTCAGCGTATGGTGGTCTAGCAGTTCATGTGTAGCACCCTTAAACACCTATAGCGTTATCGCAGTAAAAAACACTTTATAATAAATAAACAAAGAATAAGTAAAATATTGAATGTGTATAACATGCCGTAGTCTTTTCAATCCACACATTGTGATTAAACGGCGGCTAGACGTGGAAAGATGCATGGCATCCTTCCACCACCACTCACTCTCACTTATATCTGCCGTTAATACCATTTTAACTGCTTTCCTTCTTGCCATGCTCCTCTAAATTAATTTTTCTCCTTTGTCTGTAGCTTATCTCAAGTTTTCCCTCATTCCCTTTCCCTTTTCAATCTTGAACCATAATCAACAGAATGATGCCACAAAGGCATCAGAATACGCACTTTCATTCTTTTGCGTGGTGAGAAAAATCTATGGTTTCTTTTTTGCTTCACCGTACCGCTGGGCTGTCCTGAATGGTCATATATCTCTTCTAACGTTGAAGCCACTGAGTATATCTCCACTCATTACAAATTAATAATATAAGTGTAGACCAGATGTGCCTTGAATTCAAATAAATAGTATCGGCAGCAATTGAGAGATTTACACCAAATACGGAGCTGATCCTCCTTGGTACACAAAACGGGTTAGAACACTGTTGCGGAAACAACGAAACAAACATGCCAAATTTAAACAGACGCGAAATCCCCAAGATTGGCGATCTTTTACAGAAGCTCGAAATTTAGCGCGGACTTCAATGCGAGATGCCTACAACAGTTTCCACAACGAAAGTTTGTATCGAAACCTGGCAGAAAATCCAAAGAGATTCTGGTTGTATGTGAGGTATGTTAGCGGCAAGAAACAATCAATGCCTTCTCTGCGCGATGGCAATGGAGATACTATCGAAGACAGTGCTGCCTGCCATAGCAGAGATACTAAACACAGCCTTCCGAAATGCCTTCACAAAAGAAGACGAAGTAAGTATTCCAGAATTCGAATTGAGAACAGCTGCCAACTTGAGTATCGTAGAAGTAAATATCCGCGGAGTAGTGAAGCAACTTAAATCACTTAATAAAAGCAAGTCTTCTGGTCCAGACTGTATACTAATTAGGTTCCTTTCGGAGAATGCTGATGCATTAGCTCCGTAATTAACAATCATATACAACCGTTCGCTCGACGAAAGATCGGTACCCACAGACTGGAAAGTAGCACAGGTCACACCAATATTCAAGAAAGGTAGTAGGAGTAATCCACTTAATTACAGGCCCATGCCGTTAATGTCGATATGCAGCAGGATTTTAGAACATATATTGTGTTCGAACATTATGAATTACCTCGAAGAAAACGGTATATTGACACACAGTCAACATGGGTTCAGAAAACATCGTTCTTGTGAAACACAACTAGCTCTATTCACATGAAGTGCTGAGTGCTATTGACAAGGGATTTCAGATAAAAAAAAATGGTTCAAATGGCTCTGAGCACTATGTGACTTAACATCTGTGGTCATCAGTCCCCTAGAACTTAGAACTACTTAAACCTAACTAACCTAAGGACATCACACACATCCATGCCCGAGGCAGGACCGAACCTGCGACTGTAGCAGTCGCGCGGTTCCGGACTGAGCGCCTAGAACCGCGAGACCACCGCGGCCGGCATTTCAGATCGATTCCGTATTTCTGGACTTCCGGAAGGCTTTTGACATTGTACCACACAAGCGGCTCGTAGTGAAATTGCGTGCTTATGGAATATCGTCTCAGTTATGTAACTGGATTTGTGATTTCCTGTCAGAGGGGTCACAGATCGTAGTAATTGACGGAAAGTCATTGAGTAAAACAGAAGTGACTTCTGGCGTTCCCCAAGGTAGTATAATAGGCCCTTTGCTGTTCTTTATCTATATAAACGATTTGGGAGACACGCTGAGCAGCCGTCTTCGGTTGTTTGCAGACGACGCTGTCGTTTATCGACTAATAAAGTCGTCAGAAGATTAAAACAAACTGCAAAACGATTTATAATAAATGTCGGAATGGTACGAAAAGTGGCAGTTGACCCTAAATAACGAAAAGTGTGAGGTCATCCACATGAGTGCTAAAAGGAACTCGTTAAACTTCTGTTACACGATAAATCAGTCTAACCTAAAAGCCATAAATTCAACTAAATACCTAGGTATTACAATTACGAACAACATTAAATTTGATCGAACACACAGAAAATGTTGTGGGGAAGGCTAACCAAAAACTGCGTTTTATTGGCAGGACACTCAGAAAATGTAACAGATCTACACTACGCTTGTCCGTCCTCTTTTAGAATACTGCTGCGCCGTGTGGGATCCTTACCAGATAGGACTGACGGAGTACATCGAAAAAGTTCAAAGAAACTCAGCACGTTTTGTATTATCGCAAAATATGGGCGAGAGTGTCACAGAAATCATACAGGGTTTAGGCTGGAAATCATTAAAAGAAAGGCTTTTTAGTTGCGACGGAATCTTCTCACGAAATTCCAATCACCATCTTTCTCCTCCGAATGCGAAAATTGTTGGTTGGTTGTTTTTGGGGAAGGAGACCAGACAGCTATGTCATCGGTCTCATCGGATTAGGGAAGGATGGGGAAGGAAGTCGGCCGTGCCCTTTGAAAGGAACCATCCCGGCATTTTCCTGGAGCGATTTAGGGAAATCACGGAAAACCTAAATCAGGATGGCCGAACGCGGGATTGAACCGTCGTCCTCCCGAATGCGAGTCCAGTGTGTAACCACTGCGCCACCTCGCTCGGTCCGAAAGCGAAAATGTTTTGTTGACACCGACCTACATAGGGAGAAACGATCACCACGATAAAATAAGGGAAATCTGAGCTCCTCCGGAGAGATATAGGTGTTCGTTCTTTCCATGCTCTATACGAGATTGGAATAATAGAAAAATGTGAAGGTGGTTCGATAAACCGTCTGCCTGGCACTTAAATGTGATTTGCAGAGTATCCATGTAGATCAAGATGGGAAAGCAGGGTTGATGCAATCGCCCCCTGTAAGTATAACGTAGGAGAGGTCTGTGATACACTGGTTGAAATAAATAAAGGCAATAATATGGACAGATTGGTTGCACATGAGACTGGCAGTTGGCGAACTTTATCTATTAATTTTACATTCCTTTGTTCAGTTGTGGTATGGTATGATACATTATCCACATTAATGTTGTCAGCAGAAACACACAAAGTATTACCACAGATAAATCGAAAACTACTGACTTACTCGAAAAAACAACAGAATATTTCGCAAACTGCAGTGAAGAGCACAAATTCCAAGAGTACCCCCTACACGCTAGGGAGCTGGCAACCCAACCTGATTTTGAAAACCCGACTGAAAAAAGTAGATACGAAAGAGGCGGAACAAGAAACAGTTCCAGTATGAGGAAGATGAGAAAACTGATCAGAAATGCTGTACAAAATAGAGTTTTACTTTGAATTACTGAATGTTATAAGATGTGCTCTCTGTAAGAGGTCTCAGCAGCCTAAAAGCCACGGTAAGGTTGATTTTTTGTATATTAGTAAAATTGAAGACATGTCACCTGACTTTCTAAGTGATAACTATTCCAAATGGTGCGAAAGAATGACCATGGGCAGGATAACGTCATCAGTCTTGTCAATTTTAAACATAAACTCTTGTCAATTTTAAACATAAACTTAAATTGGTTTCAACGTTGGTAACGCCTGATAATATACAATTTGAAACCTTGAAACTCATACAAGAGTATGACTTTGTACTCAACTTAAGTGTAGCCTTACGAATTTTGCTAACACAGCTGGTGACAATGGCAAGTGGAGGAAGAAGATCCTGGAAGATTAAACTGATGAAAACATACCTCAGGTCAACAGTAGGTAGTGCAGAACAATGTGAACTATTAACAGTGTCGGTGGAACGTGAGTTAGATGAGAATCTGGATTTCAACAAAGTCACACAGGTGATTTCTCATGTCTAAGCAACAAAAATATCTCTGATATAAGGTAAGTGTGTGAACAGATATTTATCATTAAACCTAAATTAGTAAACCCTTGTAAAATTTACGACTGCAGTTAGTACCAATTCACGGTTCGGCCAATCTGGTGTTGTCAGTACAAGGTGAAAAACTGGAGATTTTGTACTTTTTTGTATGCGACCTACAATTGGAGACCTTATAATTGTAATTAATTAACGCATAAACCGTAGATTATGACTTCTTTTGAATAAAATATGGCGTAGTAAAATTTACGATGCTTTAGTAACAATAACATTTTCCCACCTTTAGTTTTCTAGGATTAATTTTAGTTTTGATTTATTTATGTATGTCTAGCACTGTAAAAACTTATCCCTAGAATTATTCTCGTGAATTTTATATGAAGTTACCTCCAACATTTACTGATATAAATCTATTCAAAACCCTTCCAAAAATGTATCAGAGAATTACGTAACGAAATATACCTACAAAACTTTGTTTATATTTTACATATAACCATATTTTCTTCTTCTGAAACAATTAAAATTTTAATAGGGTCTGATGATCTCCATACACCAACTTTGGTGCGAACAATAATTACAATTAAACTATCTGTATTATACGAGAAACCCATACAAAATAATATAAATAACTTGTTTAAATAATCCCCTGAATTTTCTCTCCAAATCTTACAAATAGTACAATTTATATTTCTTTACTCATACAAATAATGGAATTATGTTCAGTTTATTGAACGAAGTTGTTCCTCCGTACTTTATTAGATGCCTCTTAAGTGTCCCAGACACAAAACACAAATAAATACCAAAATTCTTAAAACTATTCATGAAAATACACTTATTTGCACACAGATTTTTCACATTACTTACAACGTCGCTTTCTTTTTCCTCCATATTAATGGTGCGCTTCACAGCATAAGACCAACCCTCAATCTCATTATCACCATTAAACAATTCATTAAACACATTATTCGCCCCGATTTCATCTTTCCTCCCTTCAAGACCTCTTGCTACCTTATATTTCTCGTGCGCCCACCAATGCGGCAGTACTGACTTCAATAATTTCCTGTACCGTCTCGAGTCATTAATAGAGTCACTTTCTTCTTTGCCGTACCATTCGGAACTAACATCGTCTCCTAAAGACATATTTCCCCATTACCCATTTCTAAATTCTCCTGATCTACCTCTATATCAGCTGTAGCTTCTAAATCTTCCTCAAAATCCGTCATTTCATCATCCTCTTCAGAATCAAATATATCCGTCTCCTTCCTCAGAATAACGTTCTCTCACTATTAGCTACACAACTTAAAACATCGTCTCGTTTAAACAAAACCTCACTTATTTCCGCCAAAGCATCACAAACTTTATCACAAATAAATCCATTAACATTCACCCACAACTCAGAAGCCTCATTATTTAAAACATCCTCTATCTCCGTCGGCACATTATGGAAATCACCACCAATACCTCGTCGGCCTCCGTCAATACACCATATAAATCGCCGCTTCTGCGTCGCTCCATGAAAGTAAACTCGAATTTTGCCAAACTCGAATCTACTTCTGCCTCCGTTACATTTTCTCTATTCTCGGATTTATCTGACACTTTGTATACTGATCGACCATCTAACACCTTACTTTCACATTCATCGTTCCACATCCACTCATAATTGACGCTTCCATCAATGGAAATGAATGCACAAATTCCTTCCTCCGGTATAACTAAAACAGTAGCTTCAACCTTCAAGTCAACAACTAAGACATCAATCACGTTTACTTGCGTTTAACAGTAAATCACCCACTTCGATCAATACATAATATAATTCAGCACCAGCTGACAAGAATACTCCTACGCTCCCTTCAGAAACATCTTCACATACTTCCGTTTTTACATCACATAATTCATCTCCAGCTGACGAGACTACATCTACGTCACCTTCACAAGTAACTCCACCTTCTTTCGCCACTGCGAAGTCATCTACATTACATTGACCTATATCACTGTAACTGTTGTTACTGTCTACTATCTCATTAAAATTCAGCATACATTCCACTTAAACTAAATTCCGCTCCACGTCAGCCTCTGTCCTGATCACCGAATTTTCTATCAAAATACACTGTTAGAAAAAGGAATACTAAACCCTTTTAGAGGTTTCCAATTCACTCTTGATTCACTGTTGCATCAATACATATAGAGTACATGAAATGATTACATTTACAATCAATAGCATAAGCTGATCTGAGGCATCGGGTATCGACCCATGCCGAAACATCCTCATTAGTACGTGGTGTAGGCTCCATGGGCAACAATGCAGGAGCTGACTCTTCATCCAGTCGATTGTACAGATGGCGAATACTGTCCTGGGATGCGTTATGTCACTTCTGCTCGACCTGTACACGTCTTGCAGAGCACGTTGAGTTTCGAGGACAGTTTGCGGGCATGCATTATCCTGTTGGAACAGCACATCACCTTTCTGTTGCAAGAACGGCAAAAAGAAAGGGCATTCCAGACCATAAGGCCTGGGATGGGACCAATGTGTCTTGGAGGAATGCACTCTACGAGACAGTGCTCACAAGGTCTACGTGTTATGCGCAAACGACCATCACTTGCGTTCAGGCAGAATCTGCTTTTATCGCTGAAGACCACGGCGCGCAATTCCATTTTTCAAGTGATCGTCCGACGGTATCAGTCGAGCCGTGGACGTCGATGCTGTGGCTTGAGTGAAAGACTAGAGGTGTGGGTGCCCATAGTCCCATTGCTAAAAAGCGGTTCGCAACGGTTCTTATTGACATGTCTGCGCTCGCAAGCCCCATAATCTGTGCTATGGTAGCTGTACGATCTGCCATTGCTGCCCACACAGTGCGACGATCCTGGCGGGCGTCTATGGTGCGTGGATATCCAGAACCTCGTCTACAGGTGTAAGAATGTTCACGTGGTCACTGATACCAGCATCGTTGGACAACTGACGCAGCATATCCAACTTGTGTGGCAATACTCTGAAAGGGCCGTACCGACACTCGGAAGGCCACAGTGGTACTCCTTCCAAACTCGTTCAGTTGGCTGTAGGAAGCACGATCGCGTCTTCGCAGCATGGTTGCCTGCTTGCTTCACACGTTTGCACCACACTGAGCCTCCTTTCTGTGAGCATTCCCTATTAAACGGCAGACATTAATGGCGCCCTGGTAGCTATGCCACTACACTATGTGTTGACGGGTGAAGCTGAAACCGTTATCAGCACATCTACTATTCCCCAGGTAGAATATGCCGTTATCGGATCAAAATTGACGTCTTTCCAGGTGTATTACTTTTTTTCCAGCAGTGTACATTCATTTTGTCTTTCATTTTCTTTTCACAAATAAATTTTTCACTATCATATAGTGATTATTTTACTATATTTCTTGCGCCCTCTTTATGGTTGTATCGTTTAAAATTATCCGCCATTTTACTCTTACTTTTACTACCTCCATTTCTAACGTGTGGCTTCTTTGCCGAATTTGCGACAGCCAAAGAATCTTTAAAACAACTTGTCCTTTTCAAGGCCGGTTTACTTCGGCACTTCCGGACGTGAGATGCAGCGATCTCCAGTTTTCCGCCCTCCTTTTCTGGTATTGGATTTCGTGAGGCGTCTACCTTCAGATCTTCGTCCCCATTTTTGATTTCCGTTATGAAAGTTCCCGTTTTCATTTCTCCTTTCAAAATTATTATTACAGTGATAATTATTTCTGTTAAGATAATTATAATTATTTTGGATATTACTATTGTTGCTGGGCTGGTACCCATTTCTCTGTATGCTGTTCCTATTATGTGGCTTGAATTTCAGTGCCTGTTCAAGTTTCCAAATAAAATCTAAAAATACGTCAGTGAAATTTGTCGGACTGCGGACAAGTTCCCATTTAAAAAAATTCGTTAGTCATCTCTTAATTGTCTTGATTTCAGTCAACACTCCCGGCGGACAGTTTATATGGATCAACTTAGCCAGTTCCCGTACACAAAAATCCTGCATCGATCCACACCTATGCCTGAAACTTGGTCCGTGTAGGAACTCATTCTGTAGTCGCCTTTGCTTTGTTTCATTCCAGAATTTGTTCAGGAAACAGCTCTTAAATACTTAACATTTGATGAATGAAGCACACATTAAATTTGTCCACGACTGCGCATTGCCCTCCAGGTGCCTTTTAGTGAACTTAATTCTAGTCTCTTCCGACATTCCTTGCACAGAAAGTATCCCTGCGTGCGGCACTGAAATCAGCCGTATGGTATTTTCCGTCATTTGCAAAGCAATTTGTCATTCCTGGATTACCCGCAGAACACCTATCATAGTTGTACTCTGATTGGCTGCTAAAGAATTTAATTCTGCCCTGAGCCCGGTAACATTCAGCTGCACAAGCAAATTCATCTTCTACCAATTCGAGGCGGACGAATAACTCGCCAGCAGACGCTTAACCTTGCGGGGCACGGTAGTGTCTCAACTCATATAGGCATCTCATAGAGACACGTGCCATGTGTGGAAGAGCATTGTCTTACAGAAAAATGGCGTTATCATATTGTCGCGAGGAAGGTAACACATGGGGTCGGAGGATGTCCGAGACTTATTGTTGCGCCATCAGAGTTCTCTGAGCCACTATCAGCTAAGACCGGAAGTAATGCCCGATGGCTTTCTACACCATGACGCCAGAGGCAACATTGCTGTGCCTCTCCAAGACACTGAAAGAATGAGGCCTCTTTCCAGGTTCCCGCCATACTAACCGATGATGGCCGTCCAGGGCAGTACAGAACTGCCTTTCATTGCTGAAGACAGTGCAACGCCATTCTTCAGCAGTTCTTGTTTCCTTGTCACAGCACCATTCCAAACCCATGTGGCGATAATTCCCTAGGCCGTCTGCTACTAGTCTCGAACCTATGGTGCAGGAAGACACGGAATGTTGTACAGAATCCATTATTTGTCCTCGGACGGCAGGTACAGAAGTGAAGGCGTTACGATGTACTTGGTGCACCGTAAGGCTATCCCCCCTTGTGGTGGTCAGACGTGGTCGACAGGAACCTTGATGACTGCCCACTGTCATGTCTGAAATTTCCACAAATTAGGGTATTGCACGATTCGACTTGCTGGCCAAATGAAGACCCTCAATGAGAAGCCTTTTAAAGTCCGCCAGGTACTGATAACGCTTTCTCATAATGAGTATGCCGCCTCTCGGTGTCCTTCACAGTAATCACTCATTGATGCTGTTATATACAAGGTGCGACAATAAAGTAATGAGACCAAAGTGCCTGTTTGTCCTCAACTCTAGCAAATACTATTCAAAGGAGAGCCACTATAAAGTTCCCACATGCATTAACAACGTATATGCTCCCATCAATGCCTGCTCAAGTTGAGAACTTCCTGTTGTCTCACAAAAATGACATCTTCGGTGTAAAATTAAAGAGTAGCATTGAATACGAAAAATAGTGAGAGAGTGACTCATCCTTTCTCACTGGCCCCTCCCTCCCGTGGTTGATTTCCGCATGTGTAGTATCTCACTTCAAAATGTCATAGTGTGGCATGGAACAGAGGAAATCATGAGTGTTGAGATTTCACAACGATAACATAAGCGTTGGGGCCGACTTTGCCAATCAAGACTGCACATGAGAAAAAAACCATCCTAACTTGACATCATTCAGCACAGGGGTGGCTCACTCACACACAGCTGCATGCCGGCAAGAAGTACTTATGAACTTTGCTGGGTGTAATATGATTCATGTGAACCCTAGGGTCTTGCTACACGATAGCCTTCAGATAAACAGTTACTAAGTCGTTAAAAAGGTCTTGAAGCAGTATTTTTACTCACTCACACAGTGTCTGAGATGACTAATGCCTCTAATCATATTACAATTCTGTAGATTTCGAACTGTTCTCTGCCTCAGTGATTTACCCCTGTTCACTCATGTGTTTCCTATATTCACTCGTTCACCAGGTTTCAGTCATCCATAATATGTGAATGGACAATAATTGTAATTTATGAAAGACATTCATTCTCAAAATCCAAACAAGCAAGTAACATGTGTCATCTGTTGTGATTATTTCCTAGGGCAGTATAAAACTTTTTGTGTTACCTACAAAACATTTGCAATTCATACTTATCAAGTAGAATTTCCATAAACTCTCACCGTATTATTTTTGCTAGATCAGTTGTATCAAAAATTAAATCAATTTCACCAGAAAGTATACAGAATTACATGAGAATACATTAATGGACAATAATTGCAATATAGGAAACACACTAATTCTCAAAATCTGAACAAATTAGTAGCATGTGTCATCTGTTGCGCTTATTTCCTAGGGCAGTGTAATTTGTTTCTACTACCTACAAGTCATTTGTAAATCACACTTTTCAAGTAAAATTTACATAAATGCTTGAAAAATTATCTTCACAAGAGCAGTTGTATCAAAAATTAAATAAGTTTCACAAGGAATATAGAAAATTATGTGAGAATCTGAGTCATGAAACATGCCATCGCTCCCTCCCCAAGGGTCCCTGAGGAGACAGTTTACATTAACAAAGTAACAGAGATACAACATGGCGCTTAGGACACACACAAATGGTCTCTGGTGTGGATGGAGCATCAAGGTGCAGCGAGGTTGTACCAGAACGCTTGATGTAGGATCAGCATCGAATGTCTCTGGTCACCTATCTGGTCCATGGCAGCATCAGTAATGCAGCTGGGCTGTTGGCATCATCTTGACCTGGCAGAAATTGGCATTCTGGTGCACTGTCAGATGCAACAGACATGGCATCTGGTGGGAGGGAATGAAATAGCAGTGTGAATGCACAGCACCCAATCTCTCCAACTCAGATATTGACATCTATAACAATGTCTTGTCTCTCGATCCAGTAGCTGAAATAGTGTAGTCTTCCCCTGGATTATGTGGAGAGACAGGATTGCATTTGATGTATAATCTGTCTCCTAATGACGATTCTTGTCTCTGTGTGGCAATGGGTACTGTGAGATGTCTCCTCAGTCACCAGTGCCCATTTGCCTCACAGTGTACGACTGCAGGAGCAACTCATCCACATCATGACTACCTGATTCTGCTTACCAACTGCAGAGGGGTGTGTCCACCTGGGGTATCCCTCCAGGCCTTGTTGTGACGCCTGCTCATCTGTGGGTCCTTCAAGGGTGTGGCTTGATGTCAGGAACGAGCCTCCAGTCCAGTGGTCCCATTCACAACTGCTCAGTAGGTGGTTGCTGTTGGCTGTCATTTACTTAGCAGGCTATCTGCCAGGCTACTGAGGAAGTGATGTGACGTCAATGGCAGGCCAATCATGTCCTGCAGGCCTCCTCCATTCATACTCACCTGGGGTCAGCTGGTTTGTGGCAGCCACAGTGCATGGCACAGCTCTCAGTCCACTTTCATTCTCGTTGGGCTGTGAAGATGGCAGGCAGGCCACCAGTTGTCTGGGCTTTCATTCAGCACTGGCCATCGGCCCTACCCTCGGCAGGTTTCTGGGCCACCTGGTGCAGGGATTCTCCTTCAAGCTGCCTCATGGTCGCCGCCTCTGTCTGGGAGGTGTTGCCTCTCGACACCCCACACGATGCATCCATAGCAAGTCTGACAACTCCCAAAATCTGCACAGCCCTCATAGTATGTTTCAGGGCCAAAGTTTTACATCGAACTTTACAAATAATTTCTTATGAAGAGGACAGCACAAAAATAAGATCTTTGAATAAATACAGTGTGAATGCATATATGATTACCTGAGTAAACATAACAAAAGAAGAAATATGTGTTATGACATCCTTAGCAATTACAATTGTCTTAAAAATATGGTGTGAAGTTGTAGGCTATACACGCAACTAGATAATGCATCTGAACTGTCTGCTCAAGCCCAAGGTGTTAAACAGATATTCTATAGAAATATGAATCTGGCCCTGTAAGGCAGCTAATATTAGATGCAGATCATAACAAATTAATTATAAGTGCTGCTTTCACGTAACTGGAACGCATGAATTCATAAAAGTGAAAGTTTGGGATCTATTCTAGAAAGACGAAACAGCTGTTCTCTTTTCCATTCTACATATAATTTATCAACTGTGCTTTCAGGGGTCAAGTGATACACAATCATGTTCAGTCACTTTCAACATTCAACAACAAAGTATTTAACTCTCAGACATATGAACTGGCAATTATTAAATCGTTATCTCTACAAATGAAAAAGTTATCACAGGCAAGAATGATCTATTAAATTTACATCTGCGATATCATAGCAGGTCAATGCACTAAGTTGGTGGAGAATAAATTTACCTTTCAAACCAATGAAGAAACTCTCATGTACTCAATGTGAGGGTAGGTTAGTATCCTAGCTTTTGATTTTCAATGGTCAAAGTGTATGCCGGTTAAAGTGAGCAAAATCTCGACTCAACATTTACTTTCGCCTAATGCACGATGGTACTCTAAAAATCGGCATCTGCAACGGCGTTGTCTCCGTGCTGGATCTGAAATGCTAATTCCCTACTCCGGCCTTGACTGAATTCACTCAGTCTCTACTTTCTTGCATTCTGTAGAACGTTAATGTTTCCCTAGTCGAAATAATGGCTATTGCACACTCGCTTAGGATTGGAGAGAGGTGCACAATTTCATTGCCCGCAGAAATTCCTGCCGGAATAATTAACTACCACTTTGTTAACTGTCACCATGATACATGAAGCATATCATCCACACTGCGCAGATGCAAATCTCTCAACGCCCTCGCTATTATCCACACACTTGTGCGGTCCGCCGCGAGATGAGAGAGATCTAAAAATTTTTAGTTCTCAAAATGCTATCATGGAGATCTCCCCACCATGTTGCGATTGCGTCGCCCAGTATAACTTCAGCCAACCACCATCTCGTTAGAGGTGAATTTTTATTTTTCTTGCCAGGTCGCTGGGTGTTGTGTGCTGTCCTTAGGTTAGTTAGGTTTAAGTAGTTCTAAGTTCTAGGGGGCTTATGACCACAGCAGTTGAGTCCCATAGTGCTCAGAGCCATTTGAACCATTTTGCCAGGTCGCCACTATTCCTGTTTAAGCCATGCAGCCACTTACCCTCAGTCCTGGCCGTATTTACGTTAAAAAGAATAATGTATTTTTCGGTACATGAGATTACTGCAATTGCATTTTGTTGATAATATAGTTTTCTGAGGATCTCATACTGTATCGTACTGTCGTTATGGACTGAGCTCATGTAAGGTCTGTAAGATCTGGACACCTTACACATGCTGTCTCTTCTATATTAATTTTGTGCTGCTGTGATAAGTAGTCGAGCCATTGCTTATTGCAGTGCAAAATTATAAGCTCAATTAATTTTAATCACTGTCCAGCTACTGGCCTATCTTATGCTATATGATGGCTTTTGAATATTCTAATTTTTTAATTTGAAATGTATTGCTTTGCACGCCATTTTCTATTTAGATCATCATTATATGGCTTTTACAGTCCTTTATAGCCGCTCTTTGACTAATCTTACAACGTTTTTCTCTCTAGTACTTGCAGTTAACTGTTATTAAAATGGTTCATCCACCCTTTAGATTGTCATATTACAATAACTTCAGGTGTTCCACAATTTCTCAAACATTCATGATATTGATGATTATGAAAAATGAGTGAAGTTAAGGAAGTGTTTGTTTCTCTCATCTCTATTCTCAACACATAAATACTACACAAATATTACAATTTATCCTCATAAACAGACATGTATTTGTATATGTAAAATAGTTAATATTTTTGCATAAGACAAACTTTATATTCATTGAAATTATTAATCATTAAAATTATTTAGTTTGTATGGACATTTACAAATTACTTATGAAATACAAAATATAAAACATGGTACATTTGTGAATATACTTTAACAATTTACAAATTGAATTACAAAATACAAATGAAACACATAAAGTACAAATTCGCAATGGTACAGGTGCGACTGAATATTTACAGGTGTCTCAACTCCTTGCTGAAGTGACTATCTTTTCCACTCTTTAAAATATTACAATGACCTTGTCACACGCATCACTTTCTTTCTTCAGGCAATTTATACTTTAAACTTTGGGCTGGGTTTCCTTCCCAATGCTGCTGTCGATCAGTGGTGGTTGATGCTACTAGTCAGTTGTAGACTCTGCATGATGTTGCTGAAGATTTTTGACATTTTCAGTTCTGAGTGTTCTATCACGAATGTCATTACATGGTAAACTGCATGTTGTATTGTTTTGACGACAAACTGCTCGTCCAAGGCAATGCCATGATGTGATGACATATGTAGCCTTGTCCTTTATTGGCATCGTTGCTATCGAGGTTGATGAGTGTAGCCCCTCGATGATTGCTGCACGTTGATGTTTGATGTCCCCATTATGCGTACTCTGTTTGATGGTTTGACACCCTTAAAGGAATCTTGCTGTCTTCTGCCCTCATCTTGGGACCCTTTCTTCTCTTTGTTTCTTGCTGTATCTTTATGTCTTCTTTCTTGGAACTTGCAACTTCTCGGGCATAGGGATAGGATATGTTACTCAGTGAAAGTTATTCGAAGGATTACCAATTATGTTGTTATGAGATATGGTCAAGCTCGAATATATAACTTCAGAAGTGATATGTTTGTTTTCAGTTATCAGCTTCTCCATATGGTACTTGAGAGAAATATTCCGAGTTTATTTTTCCAGGCAGTTGTATTACGGAGCTCCAACGGTTTGCTATTGTTAGTCGCTTCTATTTTGTGTTGCCGCCGCTAATGGGGTCGTTTCGCTTTCCTCGCAGGTGTGCGTCCTTTGTGTCTTGCTGTTGCTGGTATTCCCTGTCCTCTCGCTGTTGAGGTGAGGCGTGGGACAATATACTTCAAAATACACCTGGCTCGGTCTCCGCACTAATGTGAAGCGTGAGTCAGTAAATTCCTTACTTCGGTTTCTGGTTTGTCGCCAATGCTATATTGTGCAATCATATAACCTCTCACACTCAGACCCATAGCTTTCCGCTTCTATCATCAGCTTATCTTCCCCAGACGATTGTAGTGACGTGGCTCTGCCTGTGTTCTCTGTTTCACCTACCACTACTTACAAGTTTCTTTGTCCAAATTTACGATGAATTTTACATCTAATAATTACATGAATAATACAATTAATATTTACATATGTGTGTCTCAGTAGTTTACGCAAAATTTGTCATTTACCGTAAGTTACTGTACTTTATAACGGTTCCTTTACTTCGTGAATGAGCATGGACTGATGATATGTAGATTAGTTAGGTAGGACATCATGCCATTAGTTTTCTTTTATTTTTTTGACCTGCTTAACAATTTAAAAGATTAGTATTATTGTAATTATTTCTGAATAATTACGTTTTGGTCGCTCGTCCTGTCTGCCTCCTGAAACATAAAAATGGTTCAAAAGGCTCTGAGCACAATGGGACTTAACATCTGGGGTCCTTAGTCCCCTAGAACTTAGAACTACTTAAACCTAACCAACCGAAGGACATCACATACATCCAGGCAGGATTCGAAGCTGCGACTGTAGCGGTCGCGCGGTTCGAGACTGAAGCGCCTAGAACCGCTCGGCCACATTGGTCGGGCCTGAAACATATCTACATTTCTTTTGCACTATCTGTGAGCCATTTACGTTTTTGTTTTCATGGCTAACTGCTGTATGATCAATGCAAAAATTCCTATCCAATGCGACTGTAGAATAGCATCAGCAAATAATGCTGACGAATGTCAACCGAGTTCTTTTCTTTCCACTTATGTTTGACCTTTAAGACTTCTGGGTCTTTGTTCTGTTCACATAAGTCATTGTCACCATTGCAACGATTGAATAACGCTGTTGACTCACTCCCACTCTCTACTATTGCGTTAACTACAATATCTTTGACTGATCTCTGAAGTACTCTCGCCTTCGACTGCCTCCATTAATATGTTCTTAGTTACTTCGGAATTTAACCGATGTATGTGTGTTTGTTCCGTCACAGCTGGATGTTTATGGGCATCCATAGTTGCGTCGTTTTCCATCAATATTTGATGGTCTTCATCGAGAGGTTGGGGTGAAGTGTTTCCCTTTTTTAAATTGTCCAACTTAAGTCTCGCTGCTTCTAGCTCAGCTGCTACCACAACCAATCTAGATTTTAAATCCTCATTTTCACACCTTGCTACTTCCTTTAAGTTTGTCTCCTAGTCACACATCCGCGTGAGCGTGTTTAATTTGGATTTTAGAGCCTGGCAAATATTCTTTAAGTGTGACAGCACTACACACTTAGATTCTGGGGATTTGTCAGATTCTACATTAATTATGTCTGTACTCGCATCCTGATTCAACTCGTTATCATATTTGTTCTCTGCCACTGAGAGTTGCAGATTTTCAGCTGTGCCGTCATTTATTACGACGCTGTTTTCTGTGTCTGGTGTGATGATCGCATAGTCTCGGTAATACTGGCGTACCATGTCCTCATGTGCCACAATTGTACACCTTTGAAACTGATAAATCAGACTGTTCACATACTTTATTATCTAGTTCGTTTTCCGATCCAGACGAAATATTTGCCCTGTTATTTTCCTCTCCATTATCGACTTGTTCTACCCGATTTTGTTCCACAACGCCTCAGACTCTTTCTGCTTTTCTTCCAAAGTTTTGTGGAATGATTTTAGTAGATCTTGTAGCGCGTCGAACTTTTGATCAGGTGTACTTATCCGTAGTTCCATATTTTTTCTATGACCTATTATAGACGTATTTTGTCGGTTAATCCTATTGTCTTGATCAATTATAGAGTAGGATTTGTATTATCCTGCTGAAAATCATTTTTCGTCTGTGCAGAACCAAACATCTGCACCATATAAATTAATGCTTTGTCATAATTAAATGGTTCATTACTAGGTAATGTTGGGAGTTCATCCTCATCGTCAGTGTCAATCCAATCTACCTCGTCCCAGCACTCCAGTTGTGACTTTATCCCTATTTGTAGTATCTGTAGGGATACCTTTGATGATCTTTCTGTAGTTCCTGTTCCCAGTTCCGATTCTTGTACATCCCACCTTAACCTATTTACTGCTGCGGTCGCCTTGTCATTCGGTTCTGCAGAAACTGTATTATCTGCTTGAACTCTTGCAATACCTAGCGTCAATCAATTCTCACGCTTCCCAGGATTTGGTGGTCGTAATTCAACCTCCGCTAATTACCCGAAGTATTTGCCTGCGGCAGCGTTCTCGCACCACCCCACCATCTGCTTTCTCTCCATGGACATGGCGATCGCTTATTTCATCTATATTCCGCCTGTTCCAACCATTATTAAAACCATAGCATACCGTGCCCAGTGAAATACTCAGAAAAGACTTAAAAACAGTATTTATAAAGAAGAGACATTTAAAAATTGAATAATAAGTGGACACTAGCCGCTCAGGCGAACATCTATTTCTCTCTGTACATTTCGAGGGCAAAGAAATATAACAAAATGATCTAAAGAGACGACAAGATACACTCTTTTGTTAATTTTTTAGTCGTCTTCTCTTCTTCTCTTGTCTTGGTTGCGTGTAGATGGACAACTTGTGAGTGCTGGCAAATGTAAGCATATTTGTACTAGTTAAGCAGATAATATATTGATTTAATATTATTGTTCACTTTTAATTTGTAAGAGGTGATCCCGATTTCATGTCCGCCTTCCTTGAATTAACCTGCTTTGAGTAATTTACAGTGCAACAATCGCAGCGGCCGATGCAGCCAACGACGCCATTACGTGGCGATATTAACTTATAAAAATTAGCGGAAGCGAAAAACTTGCCCGCTATTAACATAATATACATTTTTCTCCACAGCCGCCCGACGTTGCAGAAAATACGTAGCTTTAAGATTCTTATTTTCAGTACCACAGCCGAGAGCCAGAGTGAACTGACTAGCCGAGGAAATTAATATGAAAAGTTTATTCCATTGTTCAACTTGTATGCTCATGTTTTAAGATTCAGCGAGTCTAACGTTCATTAACGTAACAAATAATTTCCATTGAAGATTAATATTGTTAAAAAAGAGAACTTCACAAAAGCATTTAATTGTAAATCAAAATTGAATGAAATATCAGTTTGATTAAGGCCCACCACGTAAGTCGGCAACAATCACCATTACCAATCAATTTCTGTGGTAAATAATAAATTAAATTACGACGGCCGACGGACGCGAGATTGGCGCCGCAACTTTGGGGACCAATCAAAGAAAGTGCGAGGTTTGTTAATATGATACTTACTATTGTAATGAATGTAGTTGTAAAATATTAAGGACTACATGAATTCTTTTACATGTACAACAACAAAAACACACCCTGAGGAGATCTGGAGAAGATAAAGTGTAGAAAAGAAAAAGGATTACATAAAAGAGAAATAACAAAGGTTGTAACGCCGGAAATGCATATCCTCCTATTTCCATCTATTGTACTATAAATTTTTTTCCTTATTTTGTTACTTGAAGGTATGACATTTCTGTGTCTTTATATATTGTAATTATTTTACTATTTGTATATATATCTTTATGCATTTATGTCGATGTATAGTTGGTTTGTTTTGTAAATACTATTTGTATTTTTACTCTGGGTCTTGCCTAGGGAAAACTATGCTATCGAACAAATACATCGATAGGTCGTGTGGAGAACCAAAGTGTTTAGGATCTTTGGTAGTGTGACTCGGCCGCGTGGAGCGTGAGCAGAGAGAGAGTCTGGCTGGAGTAGAGCGGTGGAGCCGGTGTGTTGTGTGACGCTCCCGCGAGTTGCCGCGCTTTCGGGGTTTGGCAGCATGTAATTGCGCTCGACTTGCTATGATAGTTTCTGACACAGTGTCGCGGACGGGAAGCATTAGCTGTCGCACATCAAGAGCCCGTTTCGCCTGGTGACAGTGTCGAGAAGAAGGCGCGCCAACATCCAGCTTCTGCGACAGCGACGGCCGACAATGAGTGACTGTCGCCACCTCCTCGATCGACGACTTCAAACCTTCAATCAACCAACAAGGAAGACTGAAAGCATGTAAAGTTTTAGAACCGTATGGCAGACCTCAGCTTTTAAAATTGTTGCATCACAAAATTACAGCAACTTAGCATGAACCTTCGTTGCTCATTGTCCCAATTGCATTACCAAGCAGGATCCCTTCCTTTTCCGAAATGAACCCGAGTGTCGTTGAAGTTCAGACGCCAGCATTAAAGTAATATCATTCCATTTCACTGCTTTAATTTCAAAATTCAGTTAAGGTATTCATAGCTGGCTACAGTATTTAGATTACACAAGTACAAATTAAGAATGCGAGTTTTGTTAGCATATTTTAGCTTACCTGTGACTGCAGCTCAGCTTGGTACGTACTAAATGTTACTATTGTTAATTGTCCAGAATCATTTAATTGAAGTTCAAAGTTAAATCTCTTATTTCTAAATTGCGTAGATTCAAGTAGCTTTTGTAATGATTGTTGAGGTAGCCCAAGACTAACCTTATTTTACTGAATTTCGTAGTGCTTCAGAAACAAATCTCACTATTAAATTCAGTCACTAAATTAACTTTCAATTTTCCGGTTTTATTAATCCTTTTGCTAAATTAAGTCAGAGTGTAGCGAAATTTATTACTTCTGACAAACTTTCAGTTTTCACACAACACGTGTCAACCTTCAGTTGCCACGCTTTTGGTGCTAATTATATGTGCAATAACCTTTCTTTTCCAGTTAATATAGTAGTTGTCTATAGGACTGGCGACCGTAATTTTCCCCAAATCTCAAATATCTAATTAACGCCAATTAATTGTTGACGTGACGACTGCACATTTACTTTCTTTATTAATTTTACCCTTTTCTCAAAATTAATTTCCACCAATTTTATTTGCATTTTCCTTTCATTAAGACGTAACCCTTTCCTCCCCTCTTTACCGACAGATTAACTTCGGTGACGATTGCTTTTTCCCAAATTTCCATTAGGTACACGCGGTTTAATTTTTCACTGCCATTAAGGTCGATAAGTGAGGGGGAGGATACAAGGAAAGGCCTATTTTGCAAGCATTCTGAGTAGCTCTGTGCGGAATATAGAACCCGTATGCACATGAGATACCTTCGGTGAAAAAATAGTAAGTAGAATGGAAATTAAATTGTGTGTATTTGTGTGTTTATTTTTGGAGGGGATAATTATTCGTGTGTGTATCAGTGTTAAGGATTAGTCAGTGGCTTAAAGTGAATTTATTATGGGTAAGATAGGACTGCCTAAAGCATCCGTACCAGACGAACAAAATTCGGTTAACATGGAAAGTGAGGATCATTTGCAAAACGTAAACGAATCCCAAGCCACCGACTCGGATAACATAATTTTCGTAGCGGGGGGCGGGGATGTGTGGACGATGAACGACACTCCACAGCAGAATAGGAATAGAATAACTCCACTGCATGGGCAGGGGGGCCAGACGTGTACTAGATTAGATGGGGCACCAGTATGCTCACCGATTGCAGACCCTTTTGCTGAATTTCTGCGTAGGCTCGAAGAAAGAGACAGAGAAAGAGACGAAAAATTGTCTCAGATGCTGCATGAGCAGGAGAAAAAATTAACGCAAAATCTCCATGAGCAAGGGCAACAAAGAGACGAAAAACTGGCTCAGATGCTACATGAGCAATTGAAAGAATTTACTCAAAAGCTCAGAGAGCAAGAGCGGCGCGGAGAAGCGAAACTAGACAGTATCCAAATCGAACTTGCCGAGATGCGGGACGCTTGCAAAGAAATACCCGATCTTGTGCAAAGCTTAGCTGGCGGGATGCAAAAATTACAGATATCGCAGGCTAGGCTTGAAGACAATGTCCAGACTTTAACCAACCGCGTGGATAATGTGGAGATAGATGCACGGAAAATTATTGATACATATTTGGAAGTGCAAGCTCAAAAAGTCGAAAAAGAATTTAATGAAAGGCTAGAAGTAAAGGATCGCGAGATATCTGCAAAGATTGAAAGCGATGTAAAACCAGCTGTAGAACAAGCAACTGCGGCCGCGAGTGTAAATATTGACGCTAGCGCTGCCGCACTACACGCTGAATTAACACAGATCAAATCCCGTGTGACATCGGAGTTGCCGAATTGGCAACAGGAGGTCGCGCGGAGACTGTCTCTGTTGGAAAACAATGTAAACAGTGGCGGACAGATAATGAATCCGACTCCGCGTACTGATTACTATAATAACGCAGACAGTATGCAGGGTGCGAGTGCGCAACCGCAACGCAATGTGAATTACGGGCACGAACAATATGCGATACCGTGCAGCTCACATCACGAAGTAATGAATGCCACAGAAGGTAGCAATCAGATGTGCAAAAAGGAGGACAGCGTGATAAAACACAGGACATTCCAACCCTTCAATATCGAGAAACGGAATGTCCTCTCTGTGGTATTCATTAAGAGCTTCAGGAATGTGTTTCCCAGGACATGGACGGAAAGACAAAGAATACAGTTCGTGGTCTCCTTTTCTCAAGGTGACGCTGGACTGTGCGCCACCGACGTGTCCGAAAAATGTCTAACGATGCAACAGTTTGAAGGTGCATTCTTGCAAAAATTCTGGTCCGATAGTGTCCAAGAAAGACTATGCAAGGAGTTGTACAGTCCAGAATATACAATCCTAAGGTGGGAACGTTACGCAAATATTTTGAAAAGTATATAAACAAAACCAGGTACTGGGACGAGCCCATGCCCGATCGTGACATAATAAGATTAATAAAAATGAAGCTGCCCAGTGAAATTAAAAGATATTTCATCAATGTGCCGGAATATGATATAGAACAATTCATGGGAATAGTAGATTCTGTTGACATATTGATCGAAGACATGAAAACCGAAAACAAGTGGAACCATGCAAGCTGTAATCAACAAAAAGCCGATTACAACGGCAGCAACAGTAACGGTAGTAACTCAGTACCAAATGGTAACGGGAATAGGCAAGAGCACCGACAACAGAATCGAATACAAACAATGGCAATGATTATAACGGCAACGGTTATAATCGTCAAAATCGGAAGACATCATGGTGGACGCGTGACTAGTGGATATAATGGTAACGGCAACCGAAACCAGTGGCGTGGCTATAATGAACCGACGCCACAGTGGCAACAAACACAGCGCCAACCAGGGCCACCACAGAACATGTCAGGAAGTTACAACCGACCACTGCAAAACCACAGTGATACACAGTATCAAAATACACCACTGCAAAACCAGTGTCATACGCAGTATCAAAATACCCCATCGGGGAGGCAGGGCGGCCAACCCAACAGTAGCAACAACAACAACCAGAACCACAATGTGAGATTAGTGGAAGTGACAGACAACTGTCAACCCACTAATGCTCATCTGTTAAACTAAGAGCAGCCACAATACGCTCTCCGTTGCTGGCTGCAGGATGGTGTAGTAAGGGCACATTCACTGATGACAGCCATGAACTTTGTATGCTGACATACAATTAAGGAATAAAAATAGAAAAGGAACTTGTAGACATACCGCAGAAATGTAACCGAACCGACAAAAGTGTTGTGCAGGCTATATTGCAAGCAGATATGTACGGAGCACCAACACAGATAATGGTCAAACCGGTGCGTCAACCAATATCATGAATGCAAATCTTTACAAGTACTTGAGTCAAAATAGTAGAATACCAGTATTGCCAGTGAAGAATTGTCGTGTTACAGGGGCAATAGGTGCACAATCTCATATCATAAATCGACAGGTGCAAGTCGAGTTTACGGTAGGAAATGCAGCAATGAAAAACTCGTTCCTAGTAGTTAAGGGATTAGGTGTTGCTTGCATCCTGGGAATGGAATTTTTACGCCAGAGGGACGCAAAAATCGAACTCTTGTGTGGGATTGTTGGGGACATGGGAAGTGCACGGTAAATATTGCCGGAGCTTTCAGTCTAGATTCGAGGGAATACAGGTAATGAATTTATATTCTGACTTACGTACAAGACAAGCATATTATAAACAGTTTATTACTGAAGACAGAGAGGAAAAAAAGAAACTGATAGCCGTGAAAGTCATGGAGTCAGAATATTTTACTTAAGCACAACAAAACGAATTGACTCAGCTACTTACAGATTATGAGAATATGTTTTCGGAAAAAACCGATGTTATCGAGGGCTACGCCCATAACATCGAAGTGGTACCTCACGATACTTTCTATCACGCAAACTACACCATCCCGTGGTCAAGGAAGGAGGCAGTTACAAAGGAAATAAGAAAAATGCTTGATTGGGGGATAATTGAACCATCTCTCTCTCCGCACAGCAACCCGCTTGTGGCAGTAGCGAAAGCGGATGAAGACATTTGCTCAATAGAGCAATATTTCCAAGTGTAAATAGTAGGTTAAGTTTATAGTGTATTTTTTATGTGTGTAAATGTTCAAATTTTAGTGTAACATGTAAAGACAATGAGCCACAGAGGATTAGTGAGAGTCAATTTTGTAGATGTTCTAAACATTCTGCGTGGTGTCTGTTTGTTCTATATCGTGTCTCCCTACCACTTTCGCGCAACGACGCTCTGAGCGTGTTTTTTAGGGAATTGACTAGTTTGAACCTGGGACCTGTTGCTGGTAAGGAGACGCCAGATCGCACATGACATGTAGAATTCAGAAGAGTTCAGTGAGACTAGCGATGATATAACCAAATACTTAATGATTTCAGCGTCAGCTCCACTGCACTCCCTGTAAAAGAATCTTAATACTAACTAAATTTAGTGGAAAGGGTTCAAGGATTTCCTATTTTTAGTTAGCTGGTAAAATAACGTCGAAAAAGCAGTTAAATTTACCATTGGAAATTTTATTCTACTCACAAAACATCGTTTATAAATTGCACTATTGATAAAAGGAAATGTTTTAATACAGGATGGTAAAAACCAACTGCGTTCAACAAAAATGTGAACGAATATTCCCTGAATGGGTTTCCAAGTTCTACAATGGATCGAAGGATGACCTATGCCATATCACATCTATAATCTAGGTTTAAATTAAATTTTACAAGAGAGAAAACTATCAAAATGGTCTACAGTGACCCTCAATTATCTTTAATTACTTAGCTAACTTGTCGTAAATTACAGTGGCTGATGTGGCTTCTCAATAACTACATAACAGAAAAATCATCGAGTTTCAGATTTTTAGTTCAAGTGGCAAATGTGAACACCATGAGCTTTAATTGACGATCGACACTAGTATTACGCAAAAAGGGGATATAACAGATGAGACTTCTGCAGTTCTGAGTGAAGCCTTATGCGCTCAAAAATGCGGCATCGCGTGCGTTCATTACCTTGTCGGTGTTCGTCAGGGGGCGGTGGGCAGCACAGCTCCGCTCACCTCGCCGTCTCCGAAGCAACTCTCCTCCTAACTTCTCCTTACTACAATTTACCGAAGTTGGTTTAAAAAAAACTATCTGGCTGTGTTTTCATCTGACCAATCGGGGTCTCAATGTTAACCTTAAGCTACAAAAATTCTGTCTATCCAATGAGAAACGTTATACTTTTCGTGGTGGGGCAATGTTTTTTAAAGTTTGCAACGTAACAGAGACGCGAAAAAGTCCCACGCTAAAAACTTGCGGGTGGTGTGGCCCTTTTTTGTTATCGTAAGATCTATACTGTTCTTCTGGAGGGCTCTAGCTTTTAACATGGGCTGGGGTGTGGTCCTAACGTAACAGAGACGTGAAAAAGTCTCACGCTAAAACTTGCGGGTGGTGTGGTCCTAGCACTTAGCTGGCGACGTGGGTGTCCATCCGTCCCTTATCGTAGGGCCTTCCAGCTTAACACAGTTGTACAGTCAAAAGCCTGAAGGCAAGTACGACTCTATAAGTGCAAAATGGAACGATGTAATTAGTGCGAGAGACTGGTAAAATCCAGCACGAGCCAAAATCCAGTTCAGACTGAATTAAATACATTAGTGTTTGTGAACTAATCGAAACAGCTACTTTAAGCAGTGTGAAAACTGTTAAGGTGAAATTATGTATACGGACAGTGAAGTCTTAGTATTGAACGTTCAACAGCGGTGAAGACGTCAAACGCCAATATTACGCACGAAAAACTGAATTTGCTTATAAATGTGAACTGTTAACGTGAAGTGAACCCACAGTCAATATTTTTGGGACAGACTGTAATTTCAGTGAGTACAATAATGCGAGATTGGAATGCGATGAGTGGACTGTTGCAAAACAGCGACCGCAAAAACGGCGAATGTTTGTGCTAAGCTCGTATTGGGACACTCGCCCGTGCCTGCGAGTGCGGCGAAAACATAAATAATTTTATCAAAATAGAAACTGACGTGTAACGAAAACAGTGTCGCATCAAAACTGCATTCATGGGAGAAGGTCTATGCCATGTGTTCTGCAAGAGCTTGACACTCGGAAACTGGCGAAAACTTTACAACAACTGCGGCACTAATAAATGCTTCTTTCCCACTAGTGTAACCATCTGCAGCGGGAGGGAAATATGACGTTGTTTGCGTGTATGTTTCATGTACTACGTCGGAGAAGCATAGCAGAGCTGACTCCTGCCATCAAACACGGGGGGCGGATATCATCCCACTCCACCACGCCCGGCCGAGACAGAAGCGTATCGCCAACCGTGCAGCCGATCAGCTGATTCTGACATTCCACGACGGCGAGAGACACGCTGGCGTCGAGCGGGCGTTGACCTCTCCGCAGCCGCCGCGAACGCCGAGCACCGAACACACCAACCGGCGCCGTCGCGAGCTAAACGTCACGGTGTAGATCATCAACGACACCGCAATCAATAACTACGGTATATTAATTGTTATAATGACCTCATTTCTTTGCACAGTGCAACGAAAAATTGCTCGTAACGTATGCACATCCTGTACTCCAATGAAATCCCAAAAAGGAATTAAGTGAAAGTAACCAAAGCGGTTAGTCTGTCGCTCCGCCGAGGTTTTCCCCCAGGGTTTCCCTACGGCCACGCCAAATGGGGAAAGAACAGTTAACACCCCAGGGATTGCAAGAATTACAGACTAACTCGTAATTGTATACCTTCGAACACTACATAAACTGCAACCACAAAAAGAAGCAGCCAAAATTAATGTACAAATGTAAAATGTCATAACATAAATGTCAAACTAATTCTATTCTATGTCCTTTTTTTCGTACATGACTATATTCGTAACCAATTGTATATTATATTGTTATGTAAACAACTTCATCTGTATTACTTTGTGCGCAACAAACATCACTTAGTACAATGACTAAAACATACAATGTGACATATATAGACTGTGAAAGAAAAAACTGCGAGTGTGTGAACACTGTGGACATGAAAAAGGAAATATTTATGTCAAAAAACACGAACATTTTTTATGACATAAACATTTCAGGGGGCAATATACCGTCCCCAGTGAAATACTCAGAAAAGACTTAAAAACAGTATTTATTAAGAAGAGACATTTAAAAATTGAATAATAAGTGGACACTAGCCGCTCAGGCGAACATGTATTTTTCTCATGTATCCGTATTATAATAATTTCTCTCTGTACATTTCGAGGGCAAAGAAATGTAACAAAATGATCTAAAGAGACGGCAAGATACGCTCTTTTGTTAATTTTTTAGTCGTCTTCTCTTCTTCTCTTGTCTTGGTTGCTGTAGATAGACATCTTGCGAGTGCTGGCAAATGTAAGCATATTTGTACTAGTTAAGCAGATAATATATTGATTTAATATTATTGTTCACTTTTAATTTGTAAGAGGTGATTCCGATTTCATGTCCGCCTTCCTTGAAGTAACCTGCATTCGAGTAATTTACAGTGCAACAATCGCAGCGGCCGATGCAGCCAACGACGCCAAAAAATGGCTCTGAGCTCTATGGGACTTAACATCTGAGGTCATCAGTCCCATAGAACTTAGAACTACTTAAACCTAACTAACCTAAGGACATTACACACATCCATGCCCGAGGCAGGATTCGAACCTGCGACCGTAGCAGTCGCGCAGTTCCAGACTGAGGCGCCTAGAACCGCTCGGCCACAACGACCGGCCAACGACGCCATTACATGGCGATCTTAACTTATAAAAATTAGCGGAAGCGAAAAACTCGCCCGCTATTAACATAATATACATATTTCTCCACAGCCGCCCGACGTTGCAGAAAATACGTAGCTTTAAGATTCTTATTTTCAGTACCACAGCCGAGAGTCAGAGCCAGGACTCCGACTACGAGGCAATGGTTAACGGAGGTAAGAAAAATACTCTCGCGCGTGTGTGGGCCGTAATTGTAATTAATAAATAAAGATTTTTTGCTTTAAAGTGAACTGACTAGCCGAGGAAGTTAATATGAAAAGTTTGTTCCATTGTTCAACTTGTATGCTCATGTTTTAAGATTCAGCGAATTTAACGTTCATTAACGTAACAAATAATTTCCACTGAAGATTAATATTGTTAAAAAAAGAGAACTTCACAAAAGCATTTAATTGTAAATCAAAATTGAATGAAATGTCATTTTGATTAAGGCCCACCACGTAAGTCGGCAACAATCACCATTACCAATCAATTTCTGTAGTAAATAACAAATTAAATTACGACGGACGCGAGAATATCCATTACGCTGTGATCTAGTGTTTCCACTACTCCCATCTCCATAACTATTCCCATTTCGTCCAGAATTCAATCCCAATACCGGCCTACCACTGGTACCATTATTATTATTCTCTTTACTATTACCTGTTCTGTCAGAATTAATCCGACCTGAATCGTACGTCTTTGACCGTCGTTTTCATACTTGAATTTTCTCTCAAAACACCTTTGAAAGTTTCTACATTACCACCCCCGCGTCCTGTCAAAGCTTGTTGATACTTCATTGGCAGTTTCGTTTTGCATATTTGAATCAATTCTTCGTCGCTGTATGGATTATCTAAGTATTGGTTCCTTTTAGCTATATTCTCAAAGAATTTGACTGCTGTTTTCTCACGCGTATTTTCGAATGAGACATTTTGTAATAATCCATATTTTATTCTCATCTGAGCTTCAGGTGACCAATATCTCGCTATAAAGGCAGCTCAAAACGAATCATACGAATCGTAAGTTTCCGCATCTTTTGCATAGCAACACTTCCCTCCATATTGCACAAATGAAATCTAACTTATGTTTCAATGGCCAATGTGTCGGTATTCCTACTTTCAATCATTCAATAAATGTGCGGAGATCGAGAATATTTGCATCTTCCTTATAGTGCTGTATCTCCGCACTGTAAGAAAGTGGTTATCATCAAAACTTCTCGCTTCCCTCTGTGATGTACTTTCTGGGTTTTTAAGACTGGAATTCTGTCCTAGGTTTGCATCAAATCCACGGAAACGTGTGTAACTTGGTTCATTCTGTGTCATTTGTACCGTAGAATCACTTGCAGATCTCATTGTCCAATATGCGTGCATAACGCCTGCTACCGGCTCTGTATCTTGACGTGCAAGCAATTCTGGTTCGTTAGACGCCGTACTGTATCCCGTCGATATTCATCCTACAGGTTGCGGCGTTGCGTAACGCGTCTCTATGGTTTGATCGGCGTATGTCACCCTTTGTGCTTGACGTAATGAACCTTGCTGCAACCCACACTCTTTTTCCGATTGATCTGTTATTCTTCCTTGAACAAGTGGTCGCAATGCACATTGTTCCCTACGGTTACCGTGATGTTCTGTCATACGCTGGTTTGGACTAATTTCCCGTTCACGGTTTGCGGTTTCGGACTGACATCCACATGTGCCTTTCCGTCTTACGTCACGCGTAATTTCGCGTACCCTTTCTGTCGTATTATCGAAAACTGTTGATTTTGCAGTATTCACAGTAGTATCTACCGACACTGAAGTGGATTCTGCCGTCGTCTGCGACTCCTCACTAACGCTTTCTACGTCACCTCGAACTTCCGATCTCAGCCGTTGAAACTCATGTTCGTTTTTCTCCTGTATTTTTAAAATACGAGCACAGAATTTCTTTAATGCTGCTTCTGCCGTTCTTTTGTGAGACGTCGTCTCAGCAATAACATGTTTCGCTTTCGTCGTCGCTTTGATGGTAAAAGCTTCGACCTGTTGTTTAACCTTTTTAACACTTTGTTGCGTAACCTCACGTAACGTAATCATGTCTGTTTGGACAGTGTCAATGTGTGTCCTCAATTGTTTGTGCCTTGTAACGAGCGTTTGAAGAGTGATTTGTGCTCCCTTAGCTTCGGTTCGTATGTGATCTAATTGGCCTTGAATATTATCACGTTTTTTTTTTGTATTTCCTTCTTAGTTTCTTTCAGCGCCAATGTTTTCCCTTGTGTTATGCGCCCTTCTATAAGCCTTTCTGATTACTGAGATTGTTCGTCTCGTTTTTCGTGAACCGTTTCCTTCACTTCCGAACATCGTGTAGGAGCACCAACACCCGTTCTTTCATGCAATTGCAAGCCTGACTGATTCACTATGATTACGTTTGGTTCAATATGCTGTAAATCACTATCTACAGACTCAGCGTCTGATTCGTTTAGCAACCCAGTTCTCATGTCCATTCTTTGGACCATATTGAACATCATGTGTTGCATTTTCCGTCTCATTCTGTATTTCTATGTATTCTGTCTCGTTTTGTTCACGCTGATCTACCTGTTGCGTGCCCAACTCGATCCTATCAAGATCTTCCATGACTTCTGCTTGTCTTAATCTATTATTTTCTGCCATTTTTCAGCGTTCCTCTAAGTGTTGCTGTTCGCGAATTTTTCGAACATCTGATCATAAGACTTGATTCTACCCCAAAATATCATCCACGGTCCTATATTGAATCTGTTTCCTCGTCTTTTATAGCCTTTTTTTTTTTACTGGAGTTGAGACAGAACTGAACACAACCCAATTCAACGATGTGTTGCGCCAGCAAATAAAGAATACATGAATACAATTCTATTTACACTTACTACACAGTTGAGTCACATTTACATTTACATTTTTCTTTACTTCCAATTTGCGTCAGGTTATTATTTGGGCGGATTATGTATTTTGTAACTATCAAAAGCAAACCTTCAGTCTATCAGAATACTGTAATTCCGCATCCTGGCAAACGTCGCCATTTGTAAGCTATATGCGCAGTCTCAACTTTCCTGCATTCCGTAGAATGTTAATGTTTCCCTAGTCGAAATAATGGCTATTGTACACTCGCTTAGGGTTGGAGTGACGTGCACAATTTCATTGCCCGCGAAAATTCCCGCAGGAGTAATTAACTACCTGTTTGCTATCTGTTGCCACGATACGTGAAGCATATCGTCCACACTTCGCAGATGCAAAGCTCTCAACGCCCTCGCTGTTTTCCACACACTTGTGCAGTCCGCCGCGAGAGGAGCGAGATCTAGAAATTTTTGAATGTAATTCCATCTTCTGGTGGAGTATGGGACTACGGATGTTCAATGTTCAATAAAAATAATACCAATCGCCGTTATATAGGTTTATTTCTACGCAACCAGTTTTGATGTTACACTGTGTCATCTTCAGGCCAAAACTGTGGATGATGTAACACAGGAATAATTACAAAAAATGGTTCAAATGGCTCTGAGCACTATGGGACTTAACATCTTAGCTCATCAGTCCCCTAGAACTTAGAACTACTTAAACCTAACTAACCTAAGGACATCACACACATCCATGCCCGAGGCAGGATTCGAACCTGCGACCGTAGCAGTCCAGCGGTTCCGGACTGCAGCGCCTAGAACCGCACGACCACCGCGGCCGGCAATAATTACATATTGAAATACAAAGCACATTGACTAAAAGAATCAAGTGTTGCATATTACTTTACATAATGAGAATTATACAGTGAATGTTATATCAGAGCAATAAATCACATTAAAATACAGAGCGTATTCCTCAAAAGCTGCAAGTGTTCCGTTTAAATTTACTTAATTGAAAGAACTTAGTCTTAATAAAACTCCATAATACATCGTAATATACACTATCAGATTTAATTAGTTATTCATACATATTATAAAATCTTCAGTATCATCATAGACGTATTAATAAAACAGAAGTGTTATAATAACGTAACCATCAGTCCAGCAAATCTATTGTCTTCAAAACTTATGACTGACGCTTGGTTGTGAAAAGGTAAAAGACGGGTAAGAGGAACCGATAAATGATATGTAAAACAGTACCATGATCATGAAGTTAAAAAAAAAGGATGGGTCTGCTATATGGACGAACTCTTTAGAGTAAGTATATACAAAGGAACGAACTAATAAAAGGCATTGCAACTATTGAACCACCACAGTTGTACTCAATGGTTGTAAATAATATTCCACATGGAGGAACCACAGGATGATGGCAGTAAGAAGTAAAACTAAAAATACGCAAAATAAAACGTATCCTTGCGTCCACATAAGAGTTAGGTCTTAGATACCACACTGTAAAATAGATATTGCGTACATTTACTTTTTAAAAACTTCTTGAACCACCTTTTCCAACAAATTCGTACCACTATATTTCTGGGGAGTATCTATGGAATGCAGGGATCAACATTAGTCCCATTACAGGAAGTCGCGCAAATATCATTTTTAGACTACGTCACTATGGATATTAAGTATCCAATAGTGCTCAACCAAGCCAGGACGCTGACTGTACGAAATAGATCACAGAGAAACGCAAAACAAGAGGTGATCTGAAGCTCATCCACAAAATGTAAGTCAAATGCGAATCCACATTAGGTCCAAATTATCAAAACACAGGATAATATATATGTTCAACGTATTATTTCTGAATATCTCATTACTTAATTATGTAATCGCAGAAAAAATAATCACCACTACCCAGAACGTCGTTGCACATTTAAATGCAGAATAAAACTGCATAGCCGGCCTCGGTGGTCTAGCGGTTCTAGGCGCTCAGTCCGGAACCGCGCGACTGCTACGGTCGCAGGTTCGAATCCTGCCTCGGGCATGGATGTTTGTGATGTCCTTAGGTTAGTTAGGTTTAAGTAGATCTAAGTTCTATGCGGCTGATGACCTTAGAAGTTAAGTCCCATAGTGCTCAGAGCCATTTGAACAAAACTGTATAGATATGACAGTTACAAACATGATACTGTATCGTACTATCGTTATGGACCGAGCTCATGTAAGGTCCGTAAATTCCGGACGCCTTACGAAGTGTCTCTGGACTGTATGTGAGAGTTTTGTTAGTACCATTTCCTGTCATGCATACCCCTATGATGGGTCAGACAGCATCCACTCTTCACCCAACATGCTCATTCCACACAACACTTAATATTAACTTATTTTCTTTACCCAACACCCATCAATTTTACTTCTAAGCCGTCTCTACTGTCACATTATGACTATGCTATGTATACTCCTCCTATTCTTAGTACTTCCGGTGGCGTTGTCACTCAATGCCAGAGTGGTCTGAAACCACGCTCCCATTCGTCTGCATAGATACTCTGTTTCATGACAGGTGCTCCTGCATTTGCACATATTAAACTTATAAATGTCATTAGATCCCAGTTACGTGTTGCTTTACATGTTACAAAAATGTCTCCAATTTCCTCTTGTTGGATTGCTGTTGTAGTAAAATATAAAAGGGTAAATTAGTTCTCCAATGTAGGTCGGTTCTCAACCTCACCAGTGGTCCCCTTCTTGCTTCTACCCTCGTTTTCCTGAATGTGAGGTAATCCACACCACCGGGACTCGCACAGTACTTGCTCATGCCTCATAATGGCTATTGCACACTCGCTTGGGGTTGGAGCGACGTGCACAATTTCATTGCCCTAAAAAATTCCCTCAGGTGCCAGCAAAATATAAAGATGAGAAAGGCTTCATCGTACGACTGGCGATGGCCCAGAATGCCAGCAAACTTAGCGTCTCCACGCACCTAATGTGTGGGCATCTAATACCACTCATAACATACCCGAAAATGGAGACAAACCTACGCAGTGGCATGGCCGCAACCTCGTTATCGTTAAACCGCGGAAAGCAGCGTACACTCGCCCCTTAGACAGTGCATAAGATACCGCGGAAAAGGGTATGGTGTAACAGACGACAAGTGGTCTGTTGCATGTGCCATCTATCGCCCCTGGCCTAGCACAAATTCTAATTAAATGATAAAATTGGGTTGCGGGTTAGGATTTGTTAGTTATGTGTATAAATTAGAGATGGGTCGAACTCGTTCGTTCCCGTGAACTACTTCATTCATTTCACTCTTTGCCGTGAAGCGTTCAAATGAAGTAGTTCATTCATGAAGTACGGAAGCCTGGCGAAGTTGCCCAGTTCGCCGCTCAGCCGCGGCTACGCTCGCTTCGCTTCGCTCGTACAATAAAGCTTCGTAATACTTCACAATTTTACCAACAGATGGCCGAACTATGCAGTAACGTGCACGCAACGTTTTACGCTCTTACAGCGCCTCAGTTCACTTAAATAGAGCATGGCCGAAGGGGACAAAGGAAAGATAAACAGAGAAGCCTGTCACATATAAAGAAGGTATTACATTTAATCTTGCTCGGCATTTTCTCATGGAGCGCCCAAAAAAGTCTTTATCTGCCAAATGAAACATTATTTGTTGTATTCATGGACTGAAATCCAGGTCTACCAACGAAATGCAGTTCAGTTTTATGTTCCTTTTAAAATTTAATCCAAAATAGAATGAGTATGTTTACCACTATCACAAAGTCTATATACCTACGTTAAGTAATTATTCAGAAGTTTTCCTGTAGATTTTATTTTTGTTGAGAATAATAACCCTCCAGATTCAAAACGATTTCAGGTAAAATCCCTCTTTCAGTGTTATTAACAAACCTTTTATTTTCATGTTGGCTGTGCGTGCTCACACAGCCAGCTTCTTCGTTTGTATCTTTAATATTCATTTGTCTGCAAGCGCTGTCAACAGTACGCTATCCGTAGACGCGAAGTGTAACTGCACAAATAGTCACGGGTAATGATGTCAGCACTGCAGGAAGCAACTGACGCTGCTTTCCCCTCGCCCCTCACCACCGCAACCCCTCGCAAACCTATCGTTTTCCACAAACACCGCGCGATTCGTCGACAGCCAGTAGAGGGAGGACTGAAGTGAAGGGAGAATGAGTGACGTAGCGCCGATGTAGTGGGAGAGGGAGAGGGGAAGAGAGTTAGTGTACGAACTAGAAAAAAGTGTGGAGTGTGCTATCTGTGAAGAGTTTGAAGTACCAGTTCATTGAAATTGAGTGGTTAGTTCACACTTCACTGGAGTGAAGCGTTCATTTGAACGACTCATTCACGAGCTCCCCATCACTAGTATAAATACTGCGGAAGTATTTGGTTTTTATATGTGAAGATAATTCAAACACCGAGCCAGCAATCTGCGCGGACTTTCGTTGACGCGGCAAGTAGCGGGGCGCCATGGAGTGAGACTGATGACGTCGCTCCATGCAGGTCCCGAGTCGGGGCGGCGGGATACTCCGAGGCGGTTGTCGGACTCCGCAGGAAAAAAAGACGAAGATTGTATAATGAGGAACTTGGTGTATAACAGCGAAAGTAGGAAGAAGCAATTTAACGGCCGGTAACGCAGTAGGCGGTACCTCAAGAGCCGACTGTACATAGGTATCAGAAATAAATCGCTGTAACTATTGTAAAAAAGGAGTTCTGAATAAGAGTTATTACGAGAAGCAGTCAGACAGCATCAGTTACTGGTGAATGATCGCCGTAGGCGACATGTTCTTCATCAGCTGCGCCGTCCCCTCTTTCACTCGACGAATTTAGTCAACGTTAAGACAGAGCCGAACTTCGCAAATAATAAAACTCATCAGTGGGGCGGGGACAGCGCAAGGGCAGAAATATTCTCACAGGGAATAGTGATATTATGGAAGACGCTGCCACGGGAATTATACAGCTGAATTAGTTGTTCATAAAGCGATTGTTTCTTAACTAACATTCATGCACTCCTTGGAGCGTGATAATGGGCAACGACAGCGCTGTCCAAAGAGCTAATGGCCATTTGTCACATAAGTAAATGCAGATTGGACCCTGAGCTTACTTCAGGCAACGTGCACATGTTATCATGCCATAGGAAAGGCGTCAGTTAATACGAGGAGCTGTCACTTATGACGAATTTTTATTCAATCGCCTGCAGGAGTGGCCGAACCGTTCTAGGCCCTACAGTCTGGAACCGCGCGACCGCTGCGGTCGCAGGTTCGAATCCTGCCTCGGGCATGGATGTGTGTGATGTCCCTAGGTTAGTTAGGTTTAAGTAGTTATAAGTCCTAGGGGACTGATGACCTCAGAAGTTAAGTCCCATAGTGCTCAGAGCCATTCTATTCAATCCTGACTTCGATTTTCAAGCAGGCAGTGAGCGCGTTGATACGATGATGTAACAACCACGTTATTCATTTGACCCGTTCCTCAAGGAGTCGTGCCGTAAGCTAATAAACGACAATTACCAATACATCAATTACAGAAATTCAGCAAATGGATAATCTAGACTAGGCTACTCAATATCACCTAGAATTTTCTTATCCGTAAAAGTGCAGCGCGGAGTGGCCGTGCGGTTTGAAGCGTCATGCATGTCACGGACTGCGCGGCCCCTCCCGCTGGAGGTTCGAGTTCCCCCTCGGGGATGTGTGTGTGTGTGTGTGTGTGTGTGTGTGTGTGTGTGTGTGTGTGTGTGTGTGTGTGGTTCTTAGCATAGGTTAGTTTAAGTTACTTTAAGTAGTGTGTAAGTCTAGGGACTGATGACCTAGCCAGTTTGGTCCCTTAGGAATTCACACACATTTGAACAGTTTTACATTGAAGTTATATGTACAAATTGATTCTAACCTATATACACGTGCTCTACAAATCTTGTGTCTACCTATATTAACATGTTGATGTTGCTCGTTCCAATGATTTCTGCGGCCTTGCTTGGAGCTGTGTCTGCAGCAGCCGAGCGTCAGTTTCTATTTACACTTCTGCTACGTTTATTTTGTGATAAGCTGGATGGCCTAATCTGGATATCAAGATCGGGTTGGTTTTCTTGCGCCATTGACTATTGTTCTCCAAGTCTTTGCTTCTGTGGTTCTCCAGTATCCTGCTGGAACTGGTCTGGATTTCGTTGTTCTCTCCAGTTTCCCCATTTGTTGTAGTAGTTTTTGTAATAGCCTCATCTACCCCTGTTCTCCCACGGTGGCTGGTGATTCCGTCTATAGTTCGAATTGTTGTTTCCCTGTGATCGATAATTTTCCCCATTTCGTCTGTTGTTCCTTTTTGACGAGTCTTACCAAGTGCAGTCATTATTTCTGTTCCTGTTCTTGCGTTTTGTATCTCGTTGACATGATCTAATTTGCGTAACGCGCTCTTGAATGATTCAGTCGAATCGTTGTTGGTAGTGTAGAGGTAATTTGACTTAACAGTGTCTCATAATTTCCTTGGGACTGTACGGCTGATCCAAAAATCGATTCTTCTTAATTAGCGACTCAAAGAACTTCAGCGGAAAACGGAAGCCAAGGTCTTTTTCCAGCTTAATCTCCTGCTGGATACTTTCTTGCGTGTCCTCCGAGCAATATGTGTTAAGGAACTCGTCCTTGAACTCTGTATATGAACGACAAAATGGTTCAAATGGCTCTGAGCACTATGGGACTTAACTTCTGAGGTCATCATCCATAAATCGGTGTCCAGACGATCCCTATGCACTGTCAAGGCCTTCTCTAGTGTCGTCAGATTCGCGGAGTAATGTTTCAGTTCGCCGAAGACGTACACATTTGAGTTCTGGTTCGGTTTCTTCCATACTTCGCGTCTCCGACGGCGCGCGCTCCGTCTTGCGTCCTATAGGGGTTAGTGTGTTCTCTTGCTGCATTCCTCTTTGTGCTGGTGATGTAGCATTATATTGGCCATCGAAATGTCGTAATACAAGCTCTTCTCTCCTTCCTGACCATGCGGGAGTGCTGCGGTGTCAGACCGCGATTCTAATTGCGCAACACGCTGACGTGCTTGCTGGATATCTTTTACTAGCTCGTTCTGCTTTGGGGTGATCCAAGTCTGCTCTCCTTTAACCTCTGCTATTTCTGCCTGTTTGTTCTCGATCCTTTCGATGCTCTTTACGTTCTCGCTAATTTTTCCTTGCGTTTCCTGCTCGATCCTCCTTCCCCGTTTTTTGAGCGTGGCAAGAACCTTTTTGGTTGTGCATATTTCGGTTTTGATCTGTTTTACTTGTTCTTTATCTAACAAAGCGTCCTTGCGTGTGCACCTTGGACTACTAATCTTGCCGCCATGGCATCGCGTTTTGGCTCGTTCGCGACCTCTTGCGTCTCTGTCTATGATTTCTTGACGCTTTCTACCTCTTCTTTAACACCCACTATTTCCTTCTTAACCTGCTCTATACTTTCAACAAGCTGTTCAGCTACCACCCGTATCTCCTTTGTCTCAAAAAAATGGCTCTGAGCACTATGGGACTCAACTGCTGAGGTCATTAGTCCCCTAGAACTTAGAACTAGTTAAACCTAACTAACCTAAGGACATCACAAACATCCATGCCCGAGGCAGGATTCGAACCTGCGACCGTAGCGGTCTTGCGGTTCCAGACTGCAGCGCCTTTAACCGCACGGCCACTTCGGCCGGCTCCTTTGTCTCCTTAGTGACTACGTCCCTCATCTCCATCGTGGCTTTCTTCTCTCTCTCTTGCCTCTTCTTCTCCGCTTTCTGCATAAATCGCACGGGGGTCTCACGCTGTTCTCCGTCAGATACAATCAACAAGAGAGACAGAAATCACAACAAATCAATGAGAGTACAAACACACAACACATACAAATTTACAAACCATCAACATATTTAGCGCCAGCAATTCTTGTAGTTACAAATCTAGCTCAGTGCACCAACTGAATTTCAACATGGGAAAACAGAAACCTTGTAGTGGAAATCGCGTCTTACGGTCACAGAACCTGCCATCGATTCAGGATCCAAGCAAAAAGTTGCCAAATTGCAGGGATACACTGGTCTTGCGATATGATTTGGATGGTACAAGGGATTATGAGTTTATGCTCTCCACTGTGCTACCTGTCCCATGTCTCTGCTAAATTGATTTTTGCTCTTTGACAGTGGTTGTTGTTGTTAGCCTGCATTAGAGGTTATGACTTTTATCAGAATCTAAATAAACTTGAATGCTGAAACAATTTAATGAAATGATGGTCCTGTCATTACTGTAGTCAGTTATTGATGGGTGACTATTATATCAACACAAGGTTGATCGTTTATAAAAAATCATGGTAAAAGTTTACTGACCGTAAAAGAGGACAAACAATATAAGTTAAGCGAGATGACAAAAAAATCCTGAAATGTTGGTAATACACATAGAAGCAACAAATAGTTCACTGGTTGGCGAAGACTAAGTTTTACCTGATTAATCTACCTACTCTGGCCAAAAACATGGATAACACAATCTGAAATTATCTGACACTGAATAGATGTTAATGGGTTCATTCTGTACAGCAATTACACTATGCTGGTGCAGCTGAGAAAAAGGGGCGAGACTGTGGTTCTGTTTGCCCTAACAAGCCAGAGCAACAGAACCATACCCCATTCTCGAAGTGTAACACTGTCTCAGGTGATGGTTGTGACGCAAGTGTCTATAGAGTAGCGATGTGCAACGCCTGTAAGTTGTTATTGCGGGCACAGAATATGGAAAGGTGCGGCTGGCAATCTGTTAGACGGGTCGCAATTACTCTCTAATAGGGCCCTGAAGTTTCGGCAGATTCCAGCGTGTAACACTACTATTCGCCGGTCATACCATAGACAAGTTTGCCTTAGTTATACAGCAGTGTGCACAAGGAGATCAAACGTCAAGGGCGGCAGACATGACATGAATGAGATTGCTCTCAGCACAGCGAATTGTCCAAGATTACTGTGGTCTAAACTGTCGGTACAGCTAAGTCCTCACCACAGGCTCCCCAGTCTAGGCCAGTACCAGTGGGAAGTAACGCTCAGGCCAAGTGTGCCAAGTGCAACACACTCATAACAAGAGTCAAGGCCAGAATCCTCTCCAGACCGGAGTCCAAATCAGAAGACCAAGTTTCTCCACACCTCCCTTTCCATCAAATGTTGGTATCTCCCAAAAGCACTCATGCTACTGCCCGCACAATGGTTTTGTGCCAATCACAAGGCTCCACAACTCCATGTCTTCCCTCTAACTCGTCTGCTTTACCCATCGACCAATTCTAATCAGAGTTAAAAATATTCTTCTCTTTTCTGGACAAGCAGCCAATTCTTGGCTCATAAAATCCCAAACAGTGAGGAAAAGATGTTCCGCTCCCAACTTGCGCTCAGCAGGCAGAGGAACACCATCACCTGATGGCTCCCTCGATAGCACCCGGTCCACGGTGAACATGGAAACTCACGAATTTTTATGGCCGCCATCCTTGTTCACAAAGGGCGTTTATGGCACTGTCGAAACCCTTTGGCAGGGTGACCTACAGTTCTCTTTGGCTCCTGCTCCCGCTGTGGCTAGAAGTGCCTAACAGGTAGATCCAGGTAGGCAGTTTTTCGCGTCTTTGAACGAAAGCATTGTATGGACACTGATGCGAGAAATTCTTGGGACCAGCATTCTGTCGCTGGTGAGTGCTTCGAGATGTACCTTACCCTAACAGCTGCACATAGCTTCTAAGCCTCAAATATCCACTGCAAGATTTACTGTTAAATGACCAAACTGCCTGCTTGTTCTCAACTTTAGAAAATACTATTTGAAAGAGAGCCACGATAAAGATTCTTTTGTGGCGGCGTTCGTAGCGACAAGCAATTCGCTGTAGAAACGGCTTACGAAGTCACCGCCACACTTTTAATAGCGGGCCGACCGGTCCGCTGGAACAGTGAACAGAAAGAGGAAAACCCAAACACTCTGATTAAATAAAAGTCGGTACTTATCTTTATTAACGAAGATACAGCAACACAGTAGTGAACTCCGTGTCTACAGAAATCTGTCTAGTTCGAGTCGGAGCGGCTAGGTCAGCGTCGGCTGACGACAAACAACAACTCTGCTGCGATGAACACACAACTGACTAGCAAGTACACAATTCGGTGGCGAGTATACAACTGAGCGGCGAATACAGAACTGTCCTAGCGCTCGCGACTCCAGCGCTTAAGAAACCAGAAGCCAGCGGTGGCGCGCGCAGACTTGCGGCGATTTCCTGTCTCGCTGGCGCTGCTTATGCGGACGGCGTCCGGACTTTGATGCTGCCAACCTTTTGGCAGCGGGCTCGGGTGGCATTACTGGCTAGGATATAACAGATTCGACATGCATTAACAACGTAGATGCTCCCATCAATGCCTGCCCAAGTTGAGAACTTTCTGTCGTCTCACAAAAATGATGTTTTGAGGGTAAAATCAACATTAAAGAGTAGCCTTCAATATGAAAAACGGTGACAGACTGAGTCATCCTCTCTCAACATTACTTTTTCGATTATTCTGGCAGAAGATGTCAGTAAGGCAACTGGGTGACAATTGTTTAAATCTGTCTTGTCACCTTTCTGATGAAGAAGTCTGACAATTGAATATTTTAACCTGTCTGGAAAATTCCCCTGTGCCAGGGGCGCAGTTCGTTTATTACTTAGGAAAATACTTATTAAGTTGCAACAATTTTTCAGACTTCTGTTTCTAATTCTATTTCAGAAATCTTTTTGCACTGAAGTTGCAAATTTGATCAGGCTGAACATTAACTTGGAAAATCATGATTGACACAATAGCTGCACGTCAGTTCTTTATTGAAAGTACTTGTTAAGGTAAATCAATAGAACAACCGCCGGCCGGTGTGGCCGAGCGGTTCTAGGCGCTTCAGTCTGGAACTGCGCGACCGCTACGGTCGCAGGTTCGAATCCTGCCTCGGGCATGGATGTGTGTGATGTCCTTAGGTTCGTTAGGTTTAAGTAGTTCTAAGTTCTAGGGGACTGATGACCTCAGATGTTAAGTCCCATAGTGCGCAGAGCCATTTGAACCAATAGAACAACCCAGGCATGAAGAGGGACACTAATTGCAGGTCGTGCTTGAAAATTGTCTACTATTTGGCTAAAGGCGGTAGTTTTAATAAACTAGTGGCATACAGCTATTGTGCCGAGTCAGGGTTTTTCATAAATATTAATTGCTGTAAGTTATCACTTCCTTAAAATAGTATTAACTTGGAACACTGCCAAAACAAGTTATCATGAGTTTAAATCTAAGGGATTTTTTTATTTTACTGTAAGAAGCACCAGTTTTCACCTGTAAAAACTTTGAGGTTCGCCGATGACATTGTAATTCTGTCAGAGACAGCAAAGGACCTGGAAGAGCAGCTGAACGGAATGGACAGTGTCTTGAAAGGAGGATATAAGACGAACATCAACAAAAGCAAAACGAGGATAATGGAATGTAGTCGAATTAAATCGGGTGATGCTGCGGGAATTAGATTAGGAAATGAGACGCTTAAAGTAGAAAATGAGTTTGCTATAACTGATGATGGTCGAAGTAGAGAGGATATAAAATGTAGAATGGCAATGGCAAGGAAAGCGTTCCTGAAGAAGAGAAATTTGTTGACATCGAGTGTAGGTTTAAATGTCAGGAAGACTTTTCTGAAAGTATTTGTATGGAATGTAGCCATGTATGGAAGTGAAACGTGGCCAATAAATAGTTTAGACAAAAAGAGAATAGAAGCTTTCGAAATGTGGTGCTACAAAAGAATGCCGAAGATTAGATGGGTAGATCACATAACTAATGAGGAGGGATTAAATAGAATTGGGGAGAAGAGAAATTTGTGGCACAACTTGACTAGAAGAAGGGATCGGTTGGTGGGACATATTCTGAGGCATCAAGGGATCACCAATTTAGTATTGGAGGGCAGCACGGAGGCTAAAAATCATAGAGGGAGACCAAGAGATGAATACACTAAACAGATTCAGAAGGATGTTGGTTTCAGTAGGTACTGGGAGATGAAGAGGCTTGCACAGGATAGAGTAGAATGGAGAGCTGCATCAAACCAGTCTTCGGACTGAAGTCCACAACAACAAACAACCCGATCCATCCTACCAGAGGGAGAAATCTGTGGTTCTTCATAAGAGGGAAATTATCAGGCTTTGATCAGAATACCTCCTATAGGGTTTTTCAAGCAGAACGAAGGCCTGACTCTATGTGCCATCTACTAGGACTGCTATAACAAGTCTAACAATGTCGTTCGGAGGGAAATGCTCAACCTACGTACGAAGCATTGCAGCATAACTTTAATTTATCATTTCATCGGTTGTTGAGCTATGTGGCAGTGGATTATATTACTTCAAGAAATATGGCAACCAGCAACATTTTTATTTATACCAATACGCGTTTCGGACTTTCGCCCTACTTCAATGGCCGTTCTTCATTTAGCACATCGTTAAAAACATCGACTGCAGTTTGGATGTTGTATATGCCCTGCGTAAAATTTTGTTGATCAATTGTTGCATACTTACAATATATTTGTTAGATGCAATTTATTTCTGAGCCAATTGTTGTTTCTTCTCTGTTCCGCACTTATAGGCGTGGCACAAACCCTTTTTCTCTGTGTGATGCAGAAGAACAGCACAGTTTCTCCCAAGTTGGCGACTGCCATGTTTCTCTACACTGGGAAATTACGTCCGCAACCAAAGATATACTTTGCTTACAGGTAGAAATAACTTTGCAATGTAAATGTTAAATATGCGGTGTAATGGTGGCTAACTGCAGCGCCCCAGAGATGCTGTTTTCGCTCCACTACAGGCAATGCTATAATTCAGGTAACTGAGATTATTTGACAATGGTTAAACACCACTATGGATAAAACTCAGTTCACTCTTACCTAGCATCTGTTTGACATCACCCCAGTAAATTACATTACATTACACTACAGAGCTGGATAAGCAGTGTACAAGAGAATCACACACACACACACACACACACACACACACACAGTGAGAGAGAGAGAGAGAGAGAGAGAGAGAGAGAGAACCTTTACTTCTATACACATCAAAAAAAGTTTTGCATCACCTCAGTTCCGAGAGTTATGGAGCCTGTACAGGAAACTGGAATAGAGATCAACGTAAACATCATTTCCACCCTTTTTATTGCTCATGAAAACCACACATTGCATGTTGCACCACCATACAGCGAGACCTTCAGAGGTCGTGGTCCAGATTGCTGTACAC